>NW_025966256.1:0-50000 GCF_021869965.1 Rhincodon typus
ACGTAGTTCTGTTTGTCGTGTTATGGGAAGATCATGGCACAAGAAAAGGTACAGCAAGTGGCCACCATGAGTAAAAGGTTGCTGTGGATTAGCAACAACAATCCATGATGAAAAACTGCAGAAGTTGAATTTGTTTATGTTCCAGGAAAGGATCATCATCATCACTGGTGGTCCCTCGCAGATGAGGATGACGCTCTTCCACTCTCAGGGCGAGTCCATAGGTGGCTGTACAGGCCCATGTGGCTTCCGCAGGCCCTGTTACACTTGGGGCAGAAGGTGGTCATGGGAAGGAGTGAGTGGGGCATTGGTGCGGAAGCGTGCTTCTTACACTGTTTTTGCCTGGCATCTGCTTTTTCCCAACAGCAAGTCTCAAGACACTAGATGCCTTCCTGGATGATCCTCTACTTTGAACAGTCATGGGCCAGTAACGTTCTGGTGTCGATGGGAATGCTGCACTTTGCAAGTGAGGCCTCGAGTGTATCACTGAAGCGCTTCTTCTGTCCACCTGGGGCTCGCCTACCGTTTCAGTTCTGGGAATAGCGAAATGATAGAGGAGGTATCATAATGAAGGATTCAACATCTTTGAAGACTTCAGTGAGTTGAACATCGGAAAACTGTCTGTCATGGCCCTGGATATACCACTTAGGGTAACTGGGATTAAATTGAAAAGAAAGAAGGTGGATTGACAAATATGAATATATTTCATGTATTGTTTTAACAGTTTGAAACGGACTGCCCAATGAAATCAATAACAAAGTCAATAACATCAATAATCTTAAGAGTTTCTGGGACAAGCATTTTATGTGAAAACCAGCTGAGTAATAAAGATAGTAAACCATGCTGGCAGATTTGAAATCTGAGGCTGGCCAGATGCTTTGTATTTCGTTTTGCTGCCATGCACATATGACTAGATCAGTGCATTTTGAGATAAAATAATTGGTTATTAGATTCATAATAGGTAATTTAAAATAATTTGTTCCAAATATACCATCAGATCTGAGGAATTATTGTCATCTTTTGTCAGAGCTCATGACCTGTAAACCTGCAAATGTGATGTATTTACCAATGTCTACAACCAGCAAAAATAATTGTGTCACCTTACACCTTTATGACTTGCAACCTTTTTTTTAATGCCACATTTGTCAGTTATTAATAATTTGTGTTTCTACTGCATTAAGCTTAATATAGGGGACTACAACTTGGCATATAGCGACACAGCCTTCATCAGATCAATCTGTAAAATAAAGGCCTAGTTAATTAAATAATTCAAACGATGAGTGCAATGAATTCTGTAAACTAATCTGAATTCTTTCAGAATACAAAACTCCTCATAGGGAACAACACATAGCAATGCCCTGCTGTGTAGGTAAACCTTACGACTCACATTTAATAATAACTTGAGCTCAGACATGAACCCTACCAAACCAATGAAAGGAGCTCCACAGGGAACATTATTTTCAGGCACTCAAATTTCTCTATTTCAATAGCCCTATCAGTTCTAAATAATTCATTTTAAAGAGGGACTGTGGTTGCACTGACAAGCTGATTCAATAAACACAAGAGTAGTATAAATCACAGCTGTCAAAAGTCTTTTTGTAAATTACATTTTGAAGGAAGCTGTTTGTTCAAAAGGTAGGTTGAGTCAGTGCTGGTGTTGTCACTACCTCAGCCAGAAGCTGGTACTTTATTAACAAGATTAACTGTGCACTGAAGCATTATGTCATTGGACTGAGTCATCCCTGGAATATAGATTGGCATCTCTGTTGATATTTCTGCACCCAGTGATGACATTTTTGTTAAATTGAGCAGAAGCATATATGACTCAGCAGATAGAATACTTGCAATCTTCCAGACTGGCACAACAGGATTATCGATCAGTAAATAGTAGTGACACTTAAAAGGATTGCAAGAAATTAAGAGAAATTTCAATACTGACCCATCGTTTATTCTTGTTAAACTGAATTTTCCTGACTTCTAAAATGCATCTCAGCCTGTGGTTTTTTCTTTGACTACTGATTCATTTGGAACTTCCCGTAAACAGGAGATATGTTTCCAGTCATTTAGCAACATCCCACTGTTGATCTATTATGAGGGAAGATATGGTACAATGATCATCAAATGTGACCTAATGGATTGAACTGAAGAATGTACTGACAGATACTGTATTATATATCTCCAAATGCTCAGAGGGAGATAGAAAGCAAATACATAGGCAAATTTCTGAGAAGTGTAAAACAATAGGGCAGTCATAATAAGGGATTTCAATGACCTTGATATTTACTGGGATAGAAATAATGCAAAAAACACAGAAGGAGCAAAATTCTTAAAAATGCATCAGAACCTTTTTAGCCAATGGATAACAAGCTCAACAAAAAAAAAATAGATGTTTACTTAGTTTTGGGGCGCTGAAGCTGAAGGTCTGTGGGGATGTCTTTAATGAAAGGGAAATATTGCAAACTTCATTTTGATACTGATATAGACTGAGGAAAGAGGGATGTTCCTTGAAGACACTGAATTGAGATGGCATCTTGCTGATTCCACATCTCCCAGACCTCCTCCTTCTCTTAACCTCTTTGATGTTATTCATTTTTTTTTCATTTTCCATTTCATTCTGAGTGCCAAGGGTGACAGAAATGAGCATGACTGGAGCAAGTGGTAAGTGCTTGAAATTGGAATCATTGCTTCCATCATGTGTCATGCCACTTCCTGAAGACTTCACCAACTTCCACAAGCTATATAAACGTCCAAACACTTTAACTTACTCAGCACACCCAGTGAAAATTAAAATAAATTAGCTGAAATTAGTTACTAATCTCTTTGAGTAAAACTGGAATGGGATCCTGCTAATACTGAATATATGTTCATCTGTGTAGGGTTAAGAAAATCCATTAACTGGAGTATTGAAGTCAAAATGCCCCTGCTAACATCAAGTTACACTTAAAAGCTGACTAATATCATCACCTGCCTACACTGTATACTTCCAATGGATGATCCTAGTACCAGCATTAACAATTTACCCAAAATGGCATCTTATGTCTCACTCACTCGATTGTGCATTGGCTTTACAGGTGCCATTTTAGCCCAACAAAACACCCCATAATGTAAAAATAATACTTCTCCACACAATACTACTTTGTGCCTGAAGTGTCTATTGCCACCCAGCTGCTTCACAGAGTTGTGCCTTAATCAAAAAGTTATTGAAATGGGGGGTAGAACTCCATGATAAACCCAACATGTCTTATCTCAGCAATGCCATTTTTCCTTCACTCATTTTTAATCTGCTCTCTGCTCAGTTATTCTGATAAGTTTACCCACATTGTGAGAAGCCAATTAGATAATAGGGCTCAATAACTCAGCTAATCTCATGTTTGGGGCAGTCACTGGGAAATATTCAAGAACTGCCCACTTTCTCATTCCATGGCATTGCTCTCTTCTCTTTGTTCTAACGGTGCATTAGGTGTATGAACACACCATATGGAAATATTAGCATTTCTAAAGAGAAATACTGATATGAGAGCAACATTGGAAGCAAACTGTCAGCAGTTTCGGATGTTGAATGTCATCACATACCTTTCCATAACCCCGCAAGAAAAGTCTCTTCTAACTTGTTTCATGGTAAAAGCCTATTGGTTTTGTATTTTAAACTATTTGATCTCAATGAAAACATAAAGTGTTTGATAATGATAGTAATATTGCTAAATGAACAATAAATGGATAAAATACATGAAATATTATTAATGATCATTACATTTTGTGATCTTTAAGTGACAGAAGCCAGAGCTGAGTTGGTAGACCTTTTGACTCTGGGTCAAAAAGTTGGGAGGTTCACAGTCTCATTGCAAAGACTTGAGCACAAAAATATCCACTTATGCACTGAGTGAGTGCTACACAGTCAAAGGGTCAGTACTGAGGGAATGCTGCACTGTCAGAGTGTCAATACTGAAGGTGAAATGCATCATCAGAGAAGCTGCACTTTGGTTAAGATTATAATCTGAGACCTATAAGGCTTCTCAGGTGGAACTTGAGGACCCCATTTCACAATTCTGAATTGCTCCTGTACAGTAGATTGCGGAATGCTCCAGGTGTTGTGCTGAATGTTACCAGTAGTGTTGATGTTCACAGTTGAATAGTTGATTTTTGAGACTCTTGCCTTGTAGATCAATTGAAACTCATTTCTTCTGGCTCCTTTCAGCAATGGCTGACTGATAACATTCTGAGTAAGAGACAGTCTTTTCCTTGGCCTTACCTGTGGTGCAGGGTGTTTTAACACCTGTTCTGAAAGCAGTGCCCTTTACTGCACATTAGTTCACAAACTGGAACATCAAGCCCCTAACACACACAGACTAATGTTAGTTTGTAAACCCATTTTTAGTATATTTAAGAAATGCCAGAACACAGAAATTCTACAAGAAGTGGATTTCTGCAGCGAGAGGGTGATAGTCAGCCCTCTTGTTATCTCTTTTCTGTTTGAAGCTTCCCTGGCTCTCTACAGGTAGAATATTCCATGATTCCCACATAGGGCTTTGTCAGACAGCAACTGCATTTACGTCTACAATCATATTTTAGCTGCCGTGGACGTCTGTTATTTGAAAAAAAACAGTTTGGAGTTAAAAGTTAATAATGCCCATGGTAATTTGGGGCTCTGTTCCATGTACATCACAATTTTAATCCATGTGTGGTTTCAGTTAGAAGCAATATCTATAATGGAACAAAATGCATGCTATTATGGCTGTTATGTAATATGGAAGCAGTGGCATTGGGAGTGAGCCCACCTCTGCCAGGTCTGAAACCCACAACTGACTTTTAAGTGGGTCAGGCAATTTATTGTGAGATGACTACCTTGAAGAGCTGATGGTGAATCTGAAACCAAGACGGGAAGCATGCCAAATTATAAGTTTTGGGTGAATGTAAATTTGCCAGAAGAGATGGCACTTTTTGGAGGGTCCTTAGTCAATGTCAGGTTGATGATTGGCCAGGAGGTCACGTCATCACCAGGTCACTATGCAGGCTGCTAGGTTTTTGTTGGGCAGACTCTCTGGGTGATGCTTCCCTTGGTGTAGGTACAGGCCTTTCATAGAATCCCTACAGTGTGGAAACAGGCCCTTCAGCCCAACAAGTCCACACCGCTCTCAGAGCATCCCACCCAGACCCATCCTTCATAGCCCACCTAATCCCTGAACACTATGGCAATTTAGTGTGGCCAATCCACCTAACCTGCACATCTTTGGGCTGTGGGAGGAAACCAGAGTACACCCACACAGACATGGGGAGAATGTGCAAACTCCACACAGTCACCCGAGGGTGGAATCGAACCCGGGTCCCTGGCACTGTGTGGCAGCAGTGCTAACCATCAAGCCACCGTGCCGCATAGCTATTGATCACCGAGGGACTTCAATTGGCCTTTGGAGAGATGAGTTGTCTGCCATCTATCCAGCAGAGGTGGGAAGACAGTGGGCATTGCACGGCATCCTCCTCCATCCACGCCCCCTCACTGTACAGCCATCTCATTTAATTTTATGATCCGCTTAGCCACTCCTGTGAGGAACGCACTGTCCCATGAAACACTGGATTGTACATCTCAGAAAATCCTGGGGTTTAGTAAGAACTTCCGATGCTGGAGTCAGAGGTGACACAGTGTGGAGCTGGAGGAACACAGCAGGCCAGGCAGCATCAGAGGAGCAAAAGCTGATTTTTCGGGTTGGGTCCCTTCTTCAGAAAATTCAGAAACGTCAGCTTTGCTGCTCACCTGATGCTGCCTGGCCTGCTGTGTTCCTCCAGCCCCACACTGTGTTAGAACATAAAACATAAAACATAGAACATAGAACAGTACAGCACAGTACAGGCCCTTCGGCCCATGATGTTGTGCCGAACTTTTACCCCAAACCTAAGGTCTATCTAACCTCCACCGCTACCTTATACTATCATCCACATGCCAATCTAATAGCCGCTTAAATGCCCCTAATGAGGGCGACTCCACTACCCTCTCCGGCAATGCATTCCACGCCCCTACCACTCTCTGAGTAAAGAACCTACCTCTGACGTCTTCCCGATATCTACCTCCTTTCACTTTAAAACTATGTCCCCTCGTAAAAGCTACCTCTACCCTACGAAAAAGTCTCTGGCTGTCTACTCTATCTATACCTCTGATCATTTTGTACACCTCTATCAAATCACCTCTCATCCTTCGTCGTTCTAAAGGGAAAAGCCGTACCTCTCTCAACCTTTGCTCGTAAGACCTTCCCTCCATTCCAGGCAACATCCTGGTAAATCTCCTCTGCACCTTTTCTAACGCTTCCACATCTTTCCTGTAATGAGGTGACCAGAACTGACACAATACTCCAGATGTGGCTGAACCAGGCTTTTGTGTTATCTCAGAAAATCCTGGATTCTGTTGACTGGCTCAAAATGTTGGGAGAACCTTAGTTCAAGATGAATATTGAGTCTTTCTCATTTAATAGGCAGAATTCACACCCACTTGCAGCATAGGCCTCATCCTGAGCAATTAGTGTTTCACTAAACATCAAACGGCTGCGAGTAGTAAGGGCGTGGAATGCCCTGCCTGCAAAAATAGTAGACTCGCCAACTTTAAGGGCATTTAAATGGTCATTGGATAAACATATGGATGATAATGGAATAGTTTAGTTTAGATGGACTTCAGATTGGTTTCACAGGTCGGCGCAACATCGAGGGCCGAAGGGCCTGTACTGCACTGTAATGTTCTATGTTCTATGTTCTAAGCTAACCATGGGAGAAGGGGCAGAAACACCTGCAGAACATAAAATTTTGCCCAATGAGCGTTGATATGTATAATATTTTCGTTGGTGGTTAAATGTCATCTGAATGTTAAGGGGGCAGTAGCTTAGTGGACCTTTAAAGTCAGCTTATCAGGGATCAGTTTAGCTCAGTTGGTTGGATGGCTGATTTTTCAATGCAGAGTGACTCCAATACCATAGGTACAATTCCTGCACCAGATGTCACTATGAAGAACTCTCCTTCTCAAGCTTTCCCCTCACATAAGGCATGGTGACTACAATTAATCTTTTTCTAATGACAGAGCAGCCAAGACTATGAGACTTATCCCAATGTGGGTAATGTTAGGTCTGCTGTTCCAGCTGCTGCTTCATAGTGCCGTTGAATTTGATCTTATATTGATCTGCAAGAAAAGGCATTCTATGTCATGGTGACAAGGCACTGAGAAACCAATTATCTAGGCTAATTGACTTCTCGCATTAGCCTGATATACCAGGAAGTGCTCACGTCTGCTTCATCCAAATATGGCTGATTGCAGGTCTCATTTCAGAACCTGTTGTTCATCAAGGATTGCACAATCTTGTGAAACACAAGCACCTTTAAAACAGTCTTTTCAACAAAGACCAGTTGCATTTGTACAGCACCCTTATGAGGTCTAGGCAACACATTGGAAACATACAGGTTGCAATTAACAGTAATTAAGCTTATAAGTTCCCCTTCAGAAAAATTTGATCTCTTCTCATGATGTGTAATTCAGCAAAACAAAATCTTTTGACAAGTTACAAATTTTGTTCTCTGTTGACTTTCTGGCATCATCTGCTGTTTTAAAGCTTGAATTGTATTGGAGACATTAACATGATGTCAGAAAAAAATAAACATTAAATAAGTTTTCACATTCCATTTTAATTTCTTCCTCAATAATCAGATGACAAGTGAAAATACAGCAAACTTATTGGGTTTGTCAATTTATGTAGAAATACCAGTATTTTTTATAATATGAATAGTTTAGTAGTGCAGACCAAAGTTAATGACACTAAATTATTACAAAAGCACAAAATTAACACACTTTGTATGTCCAATCAGAATGCTTCGAGTGTATTGCAAGCGATTGTATATTGCAAAGACATATTATTTTTGGAGCAAGAATTGGCTTGTGCATTAGTGGCATATAATCAGTTACAAATGAGTTCTGAGGAAGGGTCACCGGACCCGAAACGCTAACTCTGACTTTTTCTTCATACATGCTGCCAGACCTGCTGAGATTTTCCAACAACTTTGTTTTTGTTCCTGATTTACAGCATCCACTGTTCTTTCGGTTTTTATTTAGGACCTCTAGAAAACAGTTATGTCTCATTCAAGCTGCCTCTTACTGTTCTAAACTCCAGCAGATACAAGCCTAGCCAGTCTAACCTTTCCTTTTAAAATGATCTGGCCATTCTACATATTAGTCTGGTAAACCTTCTCTAGACTGTTTCCAATAAAATTAATATTTTTCTCTGAATAAGGTGACAAATACTGTACACAATATTCCAGATGTGATCTCACCAGTGTTCTGTATAACTGAAGCATAACCTGTCTACTTTTGCCTTCAGTTCCCCTAGCAATAAATGGCAATCACTTGCTGTACCTGCATACTAGACTTTTGCAATTCATACGCTGGTACAGCAAGGTCCCTCTATGTCTCGGAGATCAGTAATCTCTCACCATTTAGCTAATATGCTTCTTTCTTTTAATTCCCACCAAAATGTCCAAATTCACATTTTCCTGACATTATACTCCATTTGCCAGATCTTTGCCATTCACTTAACCTATCCATAGCTATTTGCAGCCTCTTCATAATTTACTTTACCACCTATCTTTGGTTCAGGCCTGTATGTACTGAATAAACTATGTTATGTTTGAAGCACCAATTTATAGATATTACTCCAAAATGTGGTAAAATACCTCAAAGCAGTTGAAAGAGTGAACAAATTTAAATCTTTTGAGGATTAATTGTATTTCAAGCTTGAAATGTGGCCTGCACTCATTTCTGCCAGCCACCGAGGGCAGCTCAAAGAAATATTAATCAATTCAGCCCAAGCACACGAATGCAATGAGCTAAGTTGCTCAGACTAATGTTCACTAAACTACGGGACCATTGGCAGTTGCCATCAAAATTGTTCTTGAAACATATAACGTCTGGAATATTGAATGAAAAGGACGGAGCAAGCTTCTCCATTCCTGAACATTGAAATCTCTCTCATGATCACCTAACCCTATTCTACACCCAGTCCCTTCCTGCGAACTGATTTCTTCCTTCCCCTTCAATGCACGAAAGTTGAAATAAGCACAGATGGGGATGGAATCCTGTAGGCTCATGATGGTATGGAAATTTTTATATCAGTTTTATTAATGCCCTTGTGGAATGCAAGTGGTCAAATATGACAACATAAAGCATTTATAATTGATGAGCGAATTTTAACCAGTAGAACAATGGTTAAAGAAAAACCTTCATTAAGCTCAATGCTTGCAAAGTTCTAGACTATTACAGTCTCTTGAGCAATCTGGTAATGCCAAAGGACACTTGATGTAGCTAAAAATGTAGCAACTAACATCAAAATATTGGCACTGGCGTGTTAAAATGTCTTCAAATATTGTTCAGGAACTTTTTCAAACTTTCTTTCCAGTCCCTCTCTGAATTATGAGCAATAGCTCTCTCATAATATCCAAGCAACACCATTTTTAATTTAGTGCTAGATAACAGCCAAGCTAAACAGTTCTCAGTGCTGAATCAGTACAATGCCACGTCGCTAAGTACCTTTACAGCACAACTATGTCAAACACAGCAAATTTAACCACAGGCAAAGTTCAAAAGCACCAAAGCATTTCCTTGTTGAAATAATTATTCCAAACAGCACAAGCTCTGTGAAAGATCCAAGGCACAAATGTTGGAACACCCAGAAGCGACTGCATTTTGACATTCCTATGTGAATAGCAATTTAGTGAATTTGGCTAACAGACTATTATAAAAAATTCTGCATTTATTGTAAGTAAATCAGGCAATTTCTTCACAACTGTAATAAATGGCATACAGTATTCATGTAGCTGGCACCCCAAACTCACTTTAACTACCTCCCAGCAAGCCACCTTCCTACCTAATTAAAACTATTCACAACCTGAGAGCTTCCAAACCACCTGACCATTGGCCCCCAGAGCAAACTCTGTGCCTTTGGGCACCTGTTTTAAGTTGCTGCTGGTTAATGAAAGATTATAAAGTGAACCCATTTTGCATGTGAATTTATCAATTAGAAAACACGAGTGATTTACTGGTGACAGTTAATAGATGAGAGAAAAAAAAAACATGGGTGATTTAGTTATGGGGAAAAACGGCATACGTTCGCGTGTAAGAGTGTTTCTGGATGAAAAGTAAATGAAGTGGAACCATTAAAATAGAACACACCTTCTACTCTGGATCCTGGGTAAGCACTGCCCATGTCCCACCAGCCTCCCACTCCTATTTGGACTTCACAGTATTACCCAGGAAAAAGATAGGGTCTGAAATCTACCACTATCCAAAACCTTAACAAAAATCAGCAGTGTATCTCCTTGATTTGGCTAATTAGTGGCCAGATGGCAGACTAACATAGTGTCATATAGTCATACAGCATGGAACAGATTGTTTGGTCCAACCATTCCATACCAATCATGTTCCCAATTAAACTAGTCCCATTTGCCTGCATTGGCCCATATCCCTCCAAACTTTTCCTATTCACGAACTTATCAAAATGTGTTTTAAACGTTGTAACATTTATCTGTATCCACCACTTCCTCTGCATTCCACACACAAACCATTCTGCATAAAAAAATGTTGTCCTTCATGTCCTTTTTAAAGCTTTCTCCTCTCACCTTAAAAATATGCCCCCTAGTTTTCAACTCTCCTGCCTTAGGGAATAGACCTTTGTCATTCACCTTATCTATACCCCTCATGATTTTATGAACCTCAATAAGGTCACGCCTCAATCTCCCACACTCCAGTGAAGAGAATCCCAGTCTTTACAGGCCATTTTTTAATATCTCAAACCCTCCATTCTCGGCAACATTCTGGTAAATCTTTTCTGAACCTTCTCCAGTTTAATAAATAAGGTGAAGGATGAACTTTCAATGCTGGAAAGTCAATAAGAAGCTTTCCAGCATTATAAAAGCAGCAAAATGCTGTAGCAGGTAACTGAGGGAAGAATCTCTCTCCAACTTTTCTTAAATTTAAAGTAGAAAAGCAAACTTTGGTAACCATATCACTAGTGTGTGTGTGTGTGTGTGTGTGTGTGTGTGTGTGCGCGCGCGCGCGCGTCGGGGGGGGGGGGGGGGGGGGGGGGGGGGGAGGTGGGAGGAGGTGTGAAGGAGAGCCATTTCCGCAGGGTCCCAGGTTCTTTTGGTGAACTCATGCTGATGGAGTCCCTCTAGGCCTGTATGGAGCGCTACATGGCCCCTGGAATCACATTGACAGGGCGCCTACATGCGAATGAACTGCTCCTCAGCAGACTGCAGGAACCTGAATGCTCAATAGCCAACTTTAATTACTTTAATTGGCTACCTGCCATTGGTGACCAGGTAACCAACCCACCTTCTACAAAATGAAACTGGTCAACCAGCATGTGACCTTGGTACAGTGAAACTCCCCATCTACCCATTCCTTTCTTAGCCCCAGTCAAGGCTAACAATGCTGCCCAAATAGCGCGTACAAAGGCAAATGCATCTGGCTATTTTATCTTCTTTTAGTTGTATTGTTCGAAGGACAGGTTTTTCTGTACCAGGACAACTCTTACATTTTTTTTGGCTGTAGTTTAATTGAGTTTCTTGGAGAGTTTCTTTCTGTAAGACCTAGCAGATTTTCTCAATTTAACTTACCAAACTCATTAAACCCATCTACCAAAATTAGGGAGAATGTTGCCCTGGCTTATTATGTTGGGACTCCTGACCATTGGCTATCTCTCTTGACTTGCTGACAACCATGACAAGCTTCCTGGTTTTATGGCTCTGCTGATTAGCATAACAGTAGAGCAGTAGTGTGAGCCTGGTATCTCTCGCTAGGAAGCAAAGTGCAAAAAGGCCAGGGATACTGAGAGCATCCAGGTAGGCCCAAAAGGAATAAGGTAAAAGAGCAAGCAAACAGGCCAGAGGTGCAGTCTGGCCCAGCCCATGAGCTGGGTACATATCCCTGAGTGCACAATGTCTTTACCGCAGCAATACAATGACAGATGTCCTTTTCCAAATGCGTCTACCTACTCCTTCATTATGGACACCTTAGCCCCAATTTCGTACAGCTGTTAATTTTGAAAGGTGAATAAAGTGAAATGTAGCAAACAAATAGCAAAAGGAAATGTCATGCCATCTTTTACCACTAGTAGTTGCTGCATGAACATTTGTCTTTTCTTTCAGGGAAAAGTAATGTTTTGGTTACACACATCCACTTTGGCCAAGCTTTCTACACTCTACTATGGTCCATTAGAACTCCTGCCGATTTTTAAATGTATTTAGCTGCTTTTCTTGTTTTTTTTGGTTTCAAAATGTTACTTCAATATTTAGCCCTGGAAATGGCTGCACACATTTTACTTATACTTCCCTCTGAGCTAAGTAATTTATCGTTCCTTTTAAATAGATGAAATTTGGAATGATTGTGCTCCTTGCTCTGTGGTTTTGGTCACTCTTTTAATTCTGTTTCCATCTCTATAATCCAGTTTGACTCATTACCAAAGATTAAGTGGTTTATTTTTAGCAGTTAAAATATTTGAGTTGTGTCATTATCCAATATTCATTTGAATTATTTGATCTGTAGTATTAACAAAGAAGTCACTTTGCTTGGACATGCTCTTCCACAGAGTTTTAACAAGTATTCACATTCACCAGCCAATCATTTCAAAGGTATGACTGTACCAATTATAATTTGTTTTTGCCGTTTTTTTTATTAGACTATCAGAATCGACTTATTAAAATCTACTCTTGCCTCCAAATTTAATGATGAAAGCCAGAAGTTGTAAAATATATTCAGCTGCTTTTTTTAAGGAAAGGCAGTATTGAGAAAGAATTGACATGAAAGTAAATAATATGGAAGTCAAAAACATAAAAGCGGGAGAGGCAAATATAGAATGTAAAATAAAATAAATAAGATGGCAAACAGAATTATAATGTTTTCATTTTAAGTAAATGTATTTGTCTGCTCCTAACATCATTGTTTTTATGAGATGTTGCACATGTTTAAGGTGAAATGAATTAAGTTGGACAGCTCATGGAAATTGGAATTTATTGAAACTGCTGTTATTAAATCTTGCTTTTGTAATTAGCTGGCCAATGTGGCTATTTGCCTCACATTTTCACTTAAATAACATCCTGCCCCTATGCAGAATAAATTCAACATTGAACGTTACAAGAAAGCATCAAAGTATGCTTCTGTCATACTCCTGGATAAAAACTGGTACTTCTGATTTGAAATATAGACATACAAGTTGTCAACATGTTGGCTGTAGTAGCACAACTATTTTTACCACACTACATTTTGCAATTTCCCAGGATTTAGGTGAATTCTATGCCAGGAGCTCACAGATTATTTATATATTATTTATTCTATAAATCTGCTCTGACGATGGGGAACCAATCCTTCCGACATGAGGTATTACAAAATTACACTTTTCCTGAATATTATTGATATCTGGCATGCATATTTTTAACCATACCACCACTGGATAAGATTCAGCGCCAGCAACACAGCTTTGTAAATTGTGTCCCTGGATGTTTCAGGGGGATTGGCTATGTGGAACATGGCAGTGACATAATTTTCTGCCTGGTATCAGCAGTCAGTTTCTGTCACCCCTGATCAAGTGCCACAACCATCATTCACTACTCAGCCCTTTTTCTCTTTCATATGTCAATCTATCCATGGGGGATAAGCAGTGGCTGAATTTTTTGTGGATTTGTCTGAGACCACATTGCTTCAGGAATTTGGGAGGATATTTTACCTTGAGGCCTAGTGAGTTTTTCTCACACTATCTTTCAATAAACTTGCCACATTAGTTACCTACCCTGCCCCTTGCTAATGTCCAATTTTTGTCCTATTTTGCACTGTCCCCAGAACAATGTGCCACTAAGCGAATATCTGCCGAAACAATGGCATCACTTGTACCTTCACCATGTTTAAAAGTCTGCTGTGCACCTAGATGAGCCTTGACATTCTGAAGCTGCCCTGCTCATTGATAAACAGAATCTGAACAAGTCAGAGCCGGGAAAAATGACAACCCATTTCTCTGCCAGAACCTTTCTGAGACACAGAATTTCATAGATTCAACACTGTCTGTGTGAAGAAACTTCTCTTCATCTCAATACTCCATATTCCTCGAGTATGACCCTGGGTTCTCGACTCCCTAGTCATTGGGAACAACTTTCCTACATTTATCCTGCCTAGACCTGGAAAAAATTTAAAGCTTTCTATGGGATTCTCCCTCATTCTTCTAAACTCTAATGAATATGGTCCTAACTGATCCAACCTCTCTTCATATGTCAGTCTTACCATCCCAGGAATCAGTCTGATAAATCTTTGTTGTATTCCCTCCACAGCCAGAACATCTTTCCTCACAGAGACCAAAACTGCACACGATATTCCAGGTATGGTCTCTATATAATTGTGACAAGATATCCCTGGTCCTGGACTCAAAACCTCCCACTATGAAAACCAACATACCATTTGTCCTTTTCACCACCTGCCACAACAGTATGCTTACTTTCAGTGACTGGTGTACCAGGACATGTATGTAGTGTTTTACCTCCCACTTTCCCAAACTATCACCATTCAGATAATAAACTGGCTGACTATTTTTGCTCTCGAAGTGGGTAACCTCACATTTATTCTCACAATACTTCACCTACCATGCATTTGTCTATTCACTCAACTTAACCTAATCTCACTGAAGCATCTCTGCATCCTCCTTTCAGTCCACCTCCCACCCAGCTGACTTGGAGATATTACATTTAGTTCTCTCATCAGTTGTTGCTGCATATTGCAAATATCAGTGCCCAAACACTCATCCTCTGCTACCCACTAGTCACTGGCTGCCACTCAGCAAATAACCTTTTTTTCCTACTCTGTATTTTGCTGTCTGCTAACCAGTTCTTTATCCATGTCAATACGTTACCTCAGTCCTGTGCGCTCTAATTTTACAAGCTGGCTTCTTGTTATCAACTCTACTAGTTACATTCTCAAAAAATTCCAGTACATTTGTCAAACATGATTTCCCTTTCGTAAATCCATACTGACTCTATCCAGTCCTGTCACTATTTCCCAAGTACTCTGCCATTAAATCTTTCATAATGGACTCTAGCATTTTCCTTACTGCTAATATCAGACTGTAATTCCCTGTTTTTTTTCTCTACCTCACATTTTAAATCGTGGGATTACATTAGCTACTCTCTGCAGGAACTGTTCCAGAGACTATAAAATCTTAAAAGATGACCGCGAATGAATCCAATATTTCTCGTGCCATAAGTGCTCTAGGATTGGAGTCTGAGGATTTATCAACCTTTAACTCCATCAATTTCCTTAACTCTATTTTCCTATTAAATGTATTTCCATTAATTGTGTTCACTAATATTTTTGAACATTATTTGTGTCCTCCTTTGTGAACATAGAATGAAAATATACATTTAATTAATCTGCCGTCTCTTTGTTCCCCATTATAACTTGCCCTATTTTTGTTTGTATGAGACCTACATTTTCCGTCACTAATCTCTTTCTCTTCACATACCTGTGAAGTTTGTATTCTCCCCAGAGCATAGTCTCATTCTTTATTTTCCTCTCTCAATCAATCGCTTTGTCCTCTGCTAAATCTAAAGTCTACTGCTTTGTTAGGCCATTTTGTATGCCTCTTCCTTGATCTAATACTATCCCTAATTTATCCTAGTAGCCATGGTTGGGTCACCTTTCCCTTTTTGTTTTTATGCCATACAGGAATGAACAACCATTGCAGTTCCTCCAAGCGCTCTTTAAATGTTTGCCATTGCCAATTCATCACCATTCCTTTAAGTATCATTCCCCAATTTATCAAAGCCATTAGGGCAGAAAAATTCAATATTGGTGGCTGTCTGCACAAAGTTTGACTTCTCAACCCTTCTGAGGAGGGGGTCTTGGCTCTGATCACCCTAAGCAAGCCCTGGACAGATATCAGAAGTTACCCTTAACCAAGCTATACCCGAACTGACCAGTGGCTCAGTGGTTAGCACTGCTGCCTCATAGTGCTAGGGCCAGGGTTCAATTCCCATTTTTGGGTGACTGTCTATATGAAGTTTGTATGTTCTTCTTGTGTCTGTGTGGATTTCTTCAGAAGGTGTGTAGGTTAAGTTGATTGACCATGGGAAATACAGAGTTACAGGGATAGGGTGGAGGCGTAGATCTGGGATGCTTTTTGGAGAGTTGATGTTGACTTGATTGGCCTGCTTCCACACTGCAGGGACGATATGATCTAGTCTAGGAAATTTATTAGTCTTCAATCCCATTTATTTTTAAGCACTATTTCTTTACTAACACTAACTCTGTTTTGTTCATTGGTTTCACAAACCCATTGGCTGCTTAGCATTTCTGGAAGATTTTCTGTATCTTCTTCTGTCAAGACAGATGCGATCTAATTGTTTAGTTTCTCCACTATAAATTTTCCTGTCCGTGGCAGCAACGGGCACAAATTTGTCCTGGCTAGACTTTTCCTAAACACATGTATAAAGAAGCTTTTACAGTCTACCTTTACATTTTTTTTCACTATCTTGCATTCATATTCCCTTTTAACTTTCCTTATCAGTTTATTTGTCCTCCTTTGCTTGGTTCAAAATTGTTTCCCACTTCTCAGACTTCTGGCATCCTACAAAGCCACTTCCTTTGATATAATTCAATCTTTAACTTCCTTCATTAACCAAGGTTGATTTACTTTTCCCTTTGGGTGTTTCAGCCTTAGAGGAATGTATATCTGTTTTGTATCAACATTTTACTGCTGTGATATGCCAACAGCATTCTTATATAAGGTGTACAACAGCCTCCACGTAGCAGATTTATGTCAACAGCTCCCACACTGTAATATTCATTCTGCGAGTGGTCACGGAACAATTTCTCTGAGCTCTTCAATTAAAATGCCAAACTGTCCAAAATCAACCCAGTGGTGAGTTTACATCTGTTTCACAAAATAATCTCATGTACAGTTTCTTTGGAAGTACTTGGATGAATTAAATAGTTGAGGAGCCTCACTTGCTTTGCTGTTCTCAATTAACATGTTACATTGGTTTATGTGGACCATTGTGTATTCTAAACTAAATAAGCACAGCTCCATCATTCTGGATTGCTAATTGAAAATTCAGTCATGAAGGGTTTTCAGTTGCAGTAACTGTGCCCAAAAAATGTAAGCTGTGGACATGCTGAAGTTGGCATTGAATCTTAACTGTATCAGGCAGCAGGATTATTATGCAGAGTCAGGTACATTGACAGACAAATTGTCCTTAGTATATTTTCACTCTTTTTAGCAGAAAGAGCTCCGTTAAAGACAAAAACTGGGCCCAGATGTCCTGCTCTATGGAGAATTTTAATTTGCAACTTCTAATGGGCAGTTGCCTGCCATCTGGAACCTTCTAAAAATGTCCCCAAATCACAGTTTGTGTTGGTATCTTTAGAGGATTCCAACTCACTTGCCCGAATAGTTAGCCAGGAAATGGTAGAAGAATTAGAAGCTGCTCTAGCTCTTGGCTAACTGTAAAACTAACCTCCCAGTCACACTACTGAACTCCGTCCATGGGCACCTAACTCATCACTGCCCTATGTCCCCCACCCCAACTGCCTCTCAAACATTATTCTGTCTTCTACCCTGTGTGGACTGACTACACTACAGACCCATCCTCCCTCTGGACCCAATGTGAAATTGACTCATTCCCTTTTCCCCCTTACAACTGACCCTATCTGTCACAGACCCAACCACCCTCACCCTCCCTTGATCAGACCATATAACTGGACCCACTCCGACAGCCTCAGTGCCCACCAAACACAATCTACCCCACACTCACTAACTTACCTGATATTCCAAACTCCATAAACCTGACATTAGTATGCCTTCACTAACCTGGCACCTTACCTTCTTACAAGCCTGGCACCCACCTCCATCACCCATCTAATACCCTCATTCCTTACCTACTTGGCACCCTACATCCTCTTCCACTTAGCTTACTCATTTACATCCTCTCAGTATCTGTCAAAGCACCTTCAGGACCTTTAAAATTTGGAATACGACAGCCAGTGTCGACGAAAGGGGCATGGTGTCAATTCCGATCCACTCTGCTGCTGACTGCATAGATTCCTGCCTTGGACTATACTATTTCATCTTGGAAGACTCCTAATCCAGACATTCACTCAGGGAACTTCTCCAAAGGTAAATGTGTCTCTTTTTGTATTATCAGGATCAGAAATTATCTCTCTGATCTTAATCAGAAGATCTGGGTATAGGAATTTTGGAAATTCAAAGTAAAAGCACAGAATGCTCATATTGCAGACATGTTTGTCAGCAACTGAAACATCTGTTATTATCTTTGTGGCTCTTAGTTTAGGTTGTGTCCTTGGTTAGGATATATCAGGACTGCTGGAGGGGAGGCTCTTTGTCATTTCTCTTTAATATTGACTTCTAAAAATCTACAAAACAAAACTTAGCATAAGGTTCACAAAGAACAACATCTAAGCAGACACTGTTGTCATTTGACCTTACATCACTGTAGACTGTCACTTTAAGTATTTAACATTAACTCTTCACACTACATTGCACACCCCCAGCTACCCACATCCGCCCACCCCCAAGCTAAGTTTATTTACATTATTCAACATCCGTCCTCAAGTCTCTGTCTTCATCTCTGGTTCGCAAAGATAATCATTATGGTGGCTTCACCAATCTTCCTTATGTTGCTTTCAGCTCTTTTAAAGGAGGTGGAGAATTCAAGTTTTTAAAGTTTTCTGTTGAATTTGGTACAGCTGTATGTGAGTCTTGCTGAATAAAGACACATTTTATTGAACCTTTCCACCTTGCACTTAGCAGAACACTTTGCAAGAACACTAATTCAAAAGGAAAATCAAAGTTTATACTGCACGAGTGGAGAGTGCTGATTGGTTCGCAAATGGATTCTAGTCAGTAGTCATTATCACAGAGAATGCAGCCATTAAAGCTGATTGACAGTTAACTGCTAGGCTTTGTTTAAATTTTAAACCAGACACAGGTGAGGATATTGCCCTGAGAAAAGAACCAACATTTATATTGTTGAGTAGAAACAGGTGCAGTGTGTGTATGTGTTCTTATCGTCTGCAAAGAACAGAGCCCTATGTTTGAAATATAAGTTGTTTCCAGTATATGTATTACCAAGCAACTAACAGTAACGTGTTTTGTTTTACAAAACTTGCTGTTACTCTTTCTTCCGTTTTCTCTCCAGGAAGGAAGACCATAACAGTGCTTTCCCTTGATGCAGACAAGGGAGTGTGCATGTGATGCAGTCTGAAATAATTTCTTCCAATGATTATGAGATCCCTGGCCGTTGTGCTCTGGTGTCACCCATGATGATATCCAAAGGGTCCCGGTATAATCTTTGAAGAATCACAATCTGAGGACTCCAGCTATAACCTGTCTCTCATCATAAATCAGCAAGTCATCCATGATACTAAGGTGTTTTCATTGCTTGAAGAACTACCTCAGGGTCAATTCTGGCCATAACTTTGAGCACATTTTCCATCTGCTTTTTAACCCTTTTGAATTTCGTTTAACCTCTGTGTTGTTGTTGATATGTGTCTAATGACCAGCGAGTAAAGAACTGCACATTGAGTCATAGAGTCATAGTCATAGAGTTGTATAGCATGGAAACAAACCTTTCGGTCCAACTCATCCATGCCGACCAGATATCCTAAATAAATCTAGTCCCATTTGCCAGCATTTGACCCATATCCCTCTAAATGCTTCTAATTCATATGCCCAACCAGATGCCCTTTAACTGTTGTAATTTTACCAGCCTCCACCACTTCTACTGGCAGCTCATTCCATACACGCACCACCCTCTGTGTGAAAAAGTTGCTCCTTAGATCCCTTTTAAATCTTTCCCCTCTCTCCTTAAACCTATGCAGTCTAGTTTTGGACACCCCACCACAGGGAAGACACCTTGTATATTTACCCTATCCGTGCTCTTCATGATTTTATAAACCTCCATAAGGTCACCCCTCAGCCGCTGATGTTTTGGGGAAAATAGCTCCAGTCTATTCAACCTCTCCCGAAAGCTCAAACCCTCCAACCCTGGTAACATCCTTGTAAATCCTTTCTGCCATTAACAAAGTTTATATTATCTTTTTTCTGGTTTTTCAACTGGAAAGCATGAATTGCATTTGCCATAATTTGATGTTTTGCTTGAACACACTCGAGTGTTGCATCAAATCGTCTCATCAACTCAAAAGAAAGGCTCTGCAATTTTAATGGCATCCTTGCTAATTCTTTGACATTTAACATTGTAAACAGCAGTGTCCTGTCTGCCTCAGTGGCGAACAATAAACCTAAAACAGAGTCTGCAAATTTCTCACACGCCCATTACAAGCTACTAAGGTTTCCTGTACAATTACTGCCTCTCAATGCTTCATTCTAGTCAAGGACCTGAATGCATAGTACTTAGCAGAGGCAGTGACATATAGTTGGTAATATCACTGGATAAATAATCAAGGAAACCACGTTAATGCTTTGGGAACATGCCTTTGAATCAACCACAGTAAACGGTGAAGTTTGAATTACATTAATAAATGTGGAATTAAAAATGGTAACTTTTAAACCATTATCAATTTTTGTAAACATGCCATTGGGACTAATGACTTTTAGGGAAGGAAATCTGCTACATGTGACTTCAGGCCCACAGGTTTATTTCTAATGTAATCCCTTCTCAGCATCAAGGATTTTTTTTTAAACTCTGGAGTAGCGAACCTTAAGTGGCAAACCAGTCTAGTACTGAATCCACACACACTGCCGCGTATGGTGTATGGGAAGGTCGGATTTTCGCATACTCCTTTCACTGATTACACTTGGTCTCCTGGACTTGTTGAAGTTGTTCAAAATAATTGACACCCTTCAGATGACTTTACTCCAACTTGGGCAGTCTTCGATAAGAGATTCCCATGAGTCAGTGAGGATCGTGCAATTTTTCACGGAAGCTTTGAGGACATCATTGAAGCATTTCCTTTGCCCTCCTGGTAACCGCTTGCTATGATGATACACGGAATAGAGAGCCTGTTTAAAAGTCTTGTGTTAGTCATGCAGACCCAATCCAGATCACTGACCATAACCAGTGCTGCAATGCTGGAAATGCTGGCTTGAGAGAGGCACTGATATTGGAGCACTTCTCCTGCCACTGGATTTGCAGGACTTTGAGGCTGCATCGCTGTGATATTTCTCTCGGAATTTGAGGTGTGCATTGTTCCAATCTTCATGACAACTAACATTAGAGCCACACAAGTGTAGAGAATGACCATGTCCAGTGGAAGGGAATCTAACTATCACCTTTTGGCATTCAGTGGCATTACCATCACTGAATGTCCCACATCAACATAGTGAGTGAGGGGCATTAACTTTGTTCGGAATCAAAACTGGACCAGCCATATAAATACTAAACATGTAATACTATAAATATGAATACATTCAGTTGTATCAACTGCTGGAAAGGAATAAAACCAAGTGGACGACTTGGTATTAATTATGGAACTGGAAATGACAATGGCAAACACAGCCCTGCTAACCCTGAGAAGTCCTCCTTACTAACGTCTAGGGATTACAGTGCCAAAATTCACACAGCTGTCTCATAGACTAGTCAAGCAACAGCCTGACATAATGATACTCACAGAATCATACCTGACAATGCCCCAGTCAACACTATCATCATTCCCTAGATTGTCCTGCCAGTGACAGCACTATGGTATCCAGTCAAGAGGGTGCTATCCTAGGAGTCCGCAACATTGACTCTGGATCACATCAGGTTTCATGGCATCTGGACAAAATTGGGCAAGGAAGCCTCCTGCTGATTGCCACGTACCACCCTCCCTTGGACAGATGAATCAGTACTCCATCAAGCTGAACAGCACTTAGAGACATAGGCATAGAGTCAAAGAGTCATACAGCACGGAAACAGACCCTTTGGTCTAACCAGTCAATTCTTTGTAAAAAAATGTGTCTCTCGTGTCTTTTCTAAATCTTTCTCCTCTCAACTTAAAAATGTGCCCCCTAATTTTGAATTCCTCCATTGTAGGGAAAAGACAACTACCACTAACTCTATCTATACCTCTCATTATTTTATAAACTTTCATCAGGTTGCATGTCAACCTCCTATGGTCCAGTGAAAAAAAGTTTCAGCCCATCCAGTCTTTTATTTAGAAGTCAAACCTTCCATACCCAGCAACATCCTGATAAATCTCATCTGAGCCCTTTCCAGCTTAATAATATCCTTACTACAACTGGGTGACCAGAACTGGACACAGTACTCCAGAAGAGGCCTCACCAATGTCCTGTAAAACCTCAGCAGGACTTTCCAACTCTTATACTCGAAGGACTGAACAATGAAAGCAAACATGCCAAATGCCTTTTCAACCACCATGTCTAATTGTGAAACAAAGATTTATGTACTTGCACCCCTAGGTCCCTCAATTCTACAATACCACCCAAGGCTCTATCATTAATTGTATAAGCCCTACCCTTGTTTGTTGTTTCAAAATGCAATACTTCACATTAGAAAGACGGAGGTTGAGGGGGGACCTGATTGAGGTCTAAAAAATCAGGCGAGATATAGACAGGGTGGATAGCAAGAAGCTTTTTCCCAGAGTGGGGGACTCAATTACTAGGGGTCACGATTTCAAGGTGAGAGGGGAAAAGTTTAAGGGAGGTATGCGTGGAAAGTTCTTTACGCAGAGGGTCGTGGGTGCCTGGAACATGTTGCCAGTGGAGGTGGTAGAGGCGGGCACGATAGCATCATTTAAGATGTATCTAGACAGATACATGAATGGGCAGGGAGCAGAGGGATACAGAAACTTGGAAAATAGGCGACAGGTTTAGATAGAGGATCTGGATCAGTGCAGGCTTGGAGGGCCGAAGGGCCTGTTCCTGTGCTGTAATTTTCTTTGTTCTCAGTTCTCACATTTGTCCAGATTGATCTCCATCTGCCATTTTTCAGTCCATTGACTCATCTGATCAAGATCCCTTTGTAAGCTTAGAAAACTTGGAGCAAGTATTGAGAGTGGAAAGGACACAGAATGTACTATGAATGGGGGACTTAAACATCTACCACCAGGAGTGGCTCCACAGCACCACTGCTGATCAAACTGGTTGAGTGCCAAAGAATATTGCTGCTAGACTGGATCTGCAGATTTCAGCAAATGGTGAGGGAACCAACAAGTGAAAGAATTATACAGGAACTCATCCTCACCAATCTACCTGCAGCAGATGCATCTGAATATGACAGTATTGGTAAGAATGGTCAATACGGATATGAAGTCCTGCCTTCACATTAAGAATATCTTGCACCATTTTGCATGGCACTATCACCGTGCCAAATAAGACAGACTTCAAATAGATCTGGTGACTCAAGACTGGGCATCCACGAGACAATGTAGGTCATTAATAATTGTATTTCAACATAATCTGCAACTTCATAACCTGCCATATTCCCCCATTCTACCATTACCATCAAGCCAGGAGATCAAGATTAGTTCAATGGAGAGTGCAGGTTTATATGCCAGGAATAGCACCAAGTATATCTAAAAATAGGTGTCAACTTCAAAAAGCTGCAAAACAGGATTACTTGGATGCCAAACATCATAAACAGCAAGCGCTAGACAGAGCCAAGCAATTCCACAACCAATGGATCAGATCTAAGTTCTGCAGTCGTGCCACATCCAGTCTTGAACAGTGCAGGCAGTTAGAAAATTCACTGGAGGAGGAGGATCCACAAACATCCCAACCTCAATCATGGAAGAGAGCAGCAGATCAGTGCAAAAGATAATGCTAAAACATTTAAAATCATCTTCAGTGAGTGGCTGACCCACCTTTGCCTTCTTCAGAGGTCTCCAGTATCACAGATGCCAGTGTTCAGCCAATTTGATTCAGTCTACATGAAATTCCTGAAATTCCTTTGTATAGTGCCCTGGGCCTAACATCTTCAGCTGTTCCATCAATGACCTTCCTTCCATGATAAGATCATAAATGGAAATGTTTTCAAATATTGGAAAGCGTTGGAAGTCATTCAAAAGCAACATTCATGGCATTCAAGTTCCACCTCACACAATGATCTTCTCAAGGAAGAGAGAATTTAACCATCAACCCTTAATATTCAGTCAGATTACAGGTTCCGAGTCCCAAACTTTCGACAATCTTAGCATTACCATTGACCAGCAACTGAACTGGACCAGCCATGTAAATACTGTGGCTACAAGAACAGTTCAGAGGTTAGAATTCTGTGGCGAGCAACTCAATTCCTTTCTCCCCAGTGCCTGTCCAAAACACAAGTGTGACTGAATGATTTCCAATTGCCGGAATGGGTGAAGATCTAACAACACTCAAAAAGTTACACGTTATCTATGATAAAGTGCCAATTTGATTGAAACCCCATTTGCCACCTTGAAGATTCGTTCCCTCCATCTGCAGTGTGTATCATTATTAACATGCACTACAGAAATTCACCCAAGTTCTTTCAATAGCACCTTTAAAACCCGCAAATTCTATTCATTTTAGGTGATGGCAGCTGTTGCATGGGGCCACCTCCTGCAATTTACATCTAAGCCAACCACCAACCAACTTGGAATTGTATCCATCATTGTCATTGAGTCAAAAATCCTGGAACTCCCTTCCTAACTGCGAGCTGGGTGCTTCTATACCCCAAGGACTGCTGTGTTTGAAGAAAGTGTTTTATCACCACCTTCTCAAGGACAGTCAGGGATAGGCAATAAAAATTGGCTGAGACAATGATGCCTACATTTAATGAACAAATAATTAAAACAAAACACGAGGCTACATTAGCCATCTTGCTAAATTGCAAAATGTACTGCTCCCAGACCAGCTGATGACATATCTGCTGCAACATTTGTAGATAAATCTGGGTCATAATGAGTCGGTACATTGAATTAAATGAGTACTTGTTTTATCCTTTCAGAGGAACTGTGTTGATTTCCTTCTCAGTACTGTGCTAGCTCATACCTAAACAACCGTGGCTCAGTGGTTAGCACTGCTGCTTCACGGCACCATGGACCAAGGTTTGATTCCACCTAGAAGAACGGTAATACCCAAAACGTTGACTTCTCCTTTCCTCCAGATGCTGCGTGGCTTGCTGTGTTCTTCCAGCCTCCTGCTTGTCTACCTGGATTCCAGCATTTGCAGGTTTTTTTTTGTCTTTAACCTTGATTTCACCCTGAGGTGACTGTCTGTGTGGAGTTTGCATATTCTCCCTGTGTATGTGTGGGTTTCCTCCCACAGTTGAGAGATGTGTATGGATTGGCCATGCTAAATTGCCCATGATGTCCAGGAATGTGTAGGTTAGGTGGATTAGCCATGTGAAATGCAGGGATTGGGTGGGATGCTCTTTATGGGATGGAATGGCCTGCTTCATCACCGTACCAATTCTATGATGTGCTAAATTGAGTAAGCATCTTATTTTTGGTTTCCACAATTCCCATAAACCACTGAAACTCTGTTACATTGTACCTTTGACATATAGCAGTGCACTGACCTGTTCCTTGCTAATTATTTCTGTTAGTAAACATACAATGCTAATTCTGCCACTTCTCAATTTACTTGGAGCCTTCCACATCCTCAAACCATTCCACTATGGGTAAGGCTTTCTCCATGGCTTCAGTTTACCCTTGCAACTTCCTGCATCTTTATTTCCGTAGAACAAAGAACAGTACAGCACTGTACAGGCCCTTCGGCCCACGGTGTTGTGCTGACCTATTATCCTAAAAATAGGATATTTTTAAAAAATTATTATTATTAAAAATAAGGAATTGCTGCTTTTCCACTCTTATCTCCTACTGAAAACTTCAATACTGTTTGTAACGATCAATAGTTCATTAGTGACGTGGATTCAAAGCTTGACCACTCATGTCAAAACTTGACAGCTTTTTTCAGGATACACAAGTTCTGGGGACATGTTCCTAGGGTGCGAACTCCTCAAACATTCCCTCGTAAGGTTAGATTAGTTACTTTTGTGGCCTCCTGTTTTGTTCTTTGTACAGGGCATCTCTCCTCACCACTTTTGCCAGGATCTCCAATGTTACCTCTGAGAAGCTGTGAGACCTCAACCCCAGTCCTTGAATTATCTTCATTGTCTGTCAGCCACACATTCCCCAACTCCAGGGGGAAATCCTTCAAAGAGACTGCATTCATCAGTTCGCAAAACTGCTCTTAACCTGTGCTTGTATATCTCCATTTTAGCACTTTCAGACATGTTTAAATCATGAAAATTGGAAATTATTCCCAAAATTGCGAGCTAAAGCCAGACTTTTAAACAGTCACATCATATTAGCACAGATCTCACTTGGTGATAGTATAAAAACTTTGACCAAAATAAGACCCCTAATTTTTCAGGCGTGACACTTCTTTCAACTTACCGCGCTGAAGAATTAAACCAAATTATAACCGAGTTTTTGCTTTAAGATGCTGATCAATGTATTCGCCAGCAAAAAGCAATTTTGCTTTTATTAACAAAAAAAAACTCACTTTTACTGGCCTTTTGCATCCTGCATCTGTTTTCCCTATAGGTTAATCAAAATACTGCTATAATTTTTTTTTGTTTTCTCTTCTTAGACAGCTTGCCCAATAGCTGTTGATTCCATTATAACGACAGAAGAAAAGTGCATTTCAAAAGATCTGTTACCTGGTTGTAATGTATAAGCAACACAAGAACATGATGGCATCAGAGTAGGCCTCCTGAGCTGGAGCTCGTCTGCTCTGGCCACTTTTCTTTACTTTTCCCTCTCTTTTATTTTTCTTTGTCTCTATACCTTTACTTGTCACTTGTCCCGAATTTGGACAGCATCAGCAATGGCGAGAGTCTAGTTTACAGACCTTGAGCAAGCCCATCATGGACCTCGAGTGGGCCCAGCACAGAGGAGACTGAGCACACTGCAGACCTCAATCAAGCCCAGTGCAGAGTGGGCCCAGTGCGGACCTCGAGTGAGCACTACTTTCTTTTCTGGCGTGAGCACAGGACTTGGCATCGGAATTGATGGCTGCTACATCGGCAGAGGCAACGTCGGTGTGGTCGGCCCAACAGTGAAAGATGGAGCCTGAGGACTGGTGACTTCATTCGTTAGTTGGGTCCAGCGCTGGCAGCAGCAAAGTGGTGGTGGAAGAGCATCACAGCGACATTGACGAGGTGGGCCCAATAGTGAGGGACACGACTCCGATGGTGGTTGGTCAGGTACAGGTGGCAGCAACGCAGCGGCGGTAGACTATTGGCCCAACTGCAAAAGATCGCCTGAGGATTGGCAATTTCAACTTTGGTTGGGCCTGATGTAGATGGCATAAAAGTAGTAAAGAAGGGATTGTGGTGCTGGCGTCATTGATGGTGATAAAGTGGCTCAGGACTCATGGACTGTCTTTAAGCTGTATCTTTTTTTTAGTTCTTTTTGTTTTATGTTCCTTGTTGTTAAATTGTTCAAAATGGTGTCGCAACGTGGCGACAAATGAAAGCTTTTCACTGTATTTTATTGTATTCTTACTGTAAAATACATGTGACAATAAAATCATTCATTCATTCAATGGTTAAGTGAATTGCCTGTTAAACTGATTTTCCGGTAACTTGTGTAGTGTCTGGTTGTGTTTGCTGTGTACAGGCTTAATTGTATTGGCCCACATTACAGTATAAATGACCCCATCAACTGAAACAAAAATTCTAGTGTATTTTCCCACAGAGGATATGTGGAACAGATATCCAGCAAAAGTAGTTGATGTTGAGACATTTAAGTATTTAAAAATAAAGAGCTGGATAAATATCCAGTTGAGAGTAACATTTTTGGCAAGAGGGTAGGTACAGACTGAGATAACCACAATGATTCCCATGTTGAAGAAAGGAGCCACTTGTATGGCATAAGAGAAAAATACCATTAGGTGGATCACTTTGATCCATGTTCTGAACTTGGGACTATCAAGAGGGACTCATGAAAGAACTATAAAGAAAGATAAGTTGAGGCAGGCAAGGGAGGAGATGTCAGGGGGCTTGAGCAGTAATTTTCAAATCTAATCTGGCCACAGGTGAGATGCCAGAGCTCAGGAGAACTGCTGATGTTGAGGGAGAGAGAGGAAGGGACAAATTGTGGGAATTTACTAGAAAGAATTCTGACAGGCAGAATCAATCTAAACATGGAGAGACACAGATCAATCAGAAATAGATTGGATTTGTTAAAGGAACATAGTGTTTAAAAATATTATCAATTTTTTTAGGAAGTAATTTCATAGCAGTGTTGATAAAGGTAATGGAGTTGAGGTAGTCTACGTGAACTTTAGTAAGGGTTTTGATAACGTCCCTCATGGCAGATCGGTCAATAACATAAGAGCCCACGGGATTCAAGGCAAATTGGCACATTGGATCTAAAAAATGCTGAGACAGGAAGTAGAGGGTGATGATGGGCCATGTTTGCTTAAGTTCCTGTGGGATGTCACAATTCTTGGCGCTGGAGCCTTTGTTGTTTGTGTTGTACATTGATAATTTGAACTTAAATGTAGCAGTTATGATCAGGAGGTTTGCAGAAAACATGAGAATTGGTGGGGTGTCAGACAGCAAGGAAACCCCCATAAATTGCAGAAGGATATCAACTAACTGGTCACCTGGGCAGACCAGTGGCAAATCTGT
Organism: Rhincodon typus; assembly: GCF_021869965.1. Classification (NCBI taxonomy): domain Eukaryota; kingdom Metazoa; phylum Chordata; class Chondrichthyes; order Orectolobiformes; family Rhincodontidae; genus Rhincodon; species Rhincodon typus. The sequence continues at coordinate 28,636 of NW_025966256.1, forward strand.
AGAATGCCACCTATAAAAATGTGAGGTAATGCATGTGGGGAGGACCAAAAAAGCAAGAGATTACATTATAAATGGTAGGACAGTACTGAGGATCATAGGGAACGTGATATGCATGTCCATAGATCCCAGAAGGTAGCCAGGCAAGTAGATAAGCTTGTCATGAAGGCACATGAGACGCTTGTCTTCATTAGCTGAAGCATTGAATACAAGAGTAAGGAGGCATGCTGGAACTTTATAAAGTACTGGGTCGGCCACAGCTGGAGCACTGTGTGCGGAAAGGTTTGGTTGCACCAGAGGGTGCAGAGGAAAGTTGTCTGGATTCTGCCCAGGCAGGACTGAGTTATGTTGAAAACTTGGATAGGCTGAGGCTGTTTTCCTTGGAGCAACAATGGTTGAGAGAGGACCCAATAGTGATGAATAAGATTATGAGGGACAAACATAAGGTGGATTGGAACGCACTTTCTTCCATTAGTAGAGTAATCAATAACCGAGGGGCATAGATTTAAAGTAAGAGGACGCATTTCTTTCTTTCAGATAATAGTGGGAGTCTGGAACTTTCTGCTGAAAGGGTGGTTGAGTCAGAAACTCTCGTAATGTTTAACCAGTATTTAGATATTTGCTTGTATTGCCATAGCTTCAGGGCTATAGGCCAAGAGTTGGAAAATAGGATGAATGTTGTCAGATCTTTGTTGATACAATGGGCCAAATGACTTTCATCTGTGCCATAAACATTTATGACTCTATGACAGGCAAGGCTTGCATTTTTTAGAAGCTTTCACAAACAAAGGACAATTTCAGACTTTGAGATGAAGTTTGGGAAATTAACAAACATTAGCTGGATGTTCGGATTAGGTGATAAAATGATTTCTCAATTTAAATAGACATTGCTCTTATTTTGTGGTGGTATGATCTATATAGGAGAATGATGTTATAGCTGGTCGTGAGCTTACAAATAAAGAAACACATAATCTATCTGATTTCATATGTTTGGAGAACTGCAGCAGCAATTATTTATATTTATTTATGTAACACTTTTATCATGGAAAGCATATCATTGCAATGTAACAGAGGATGGAGAAACCATAGAAATGAAGACTCAGAATTGGACACCATGCTAATGTAAAAGTTAGGAATGACAACTGAAACCTTGCTGTAAAATGAAAAGATATTTAGAGAGAAAGAGAGAAATGGAGAGGGGGGATTTTTTAAAAATTGTGTTTGTGAGCGCAGAGTCACAGAGGTCTACAGCACAGAAAAAGGCCCTTCGGCCCATCCAGTTTACATGGTCAAAAACAACCGCCTAACTATTCTAATCCCATTTTCCAGCACTTCGCCCATAGTTTTGTATGCCTTGACATTGCAAGTGCATATCTAAATACTTCTTAAATGCAATGAGAGTTTCTGCCTCTGTCACCTTTAAAGGCAATGAGTTCCTGATTTCCACTACCCCCTGAATGTATGATAGGACAGCATTCAGAAACTGAATGCACCCATAAGAGAAGATATGACTTGCAGCAAAGGAAAACAGATGGTTGTGGAAATGGCCAATGTTTCTGAGGGTGATATGATTCAGTAACACGTAGGACTGAGATCTGAAATTTAGCTTTGGCTTTGAGCAAATTCTAAGATTTTATACAAGCTTGTTCAGACTTAGTGAGTGATTGAGGATGGTCTGAAGTCAATAACAAAGTTCTAGAGTATAAGGCTGCAGCTGAGAATTATATATTTTCTTTTCCGGATGTTAAGTTGGAAGACACTTTGGATCATTCATGACATTGGAAAGAACAGAAAGGTTATGTAACCAGTCATATTTTCTATCCATGCCATTATGCTACCCACTACACCACAAGCTTTTATTTCCTACAGAAACCTTTGATTTGACAACTTACAAAATGCCTTCTATAAATTTAAGTGCAGTACATCCACTGGCTCCACTTTTTTTCCATAGCATGTGTGCCTCCTCACAGAACTCCAATATTTTATTCAAACATGATTTCCCTTTCACAAAACCATGATGACTCTGCCTGATTACCTTGAACTTATCCAAGTGCCCTGTTGTAACTTCTTTAATAAAAGCTTTTAATCATTTTTAAATGACAGATGCAAACTAAATATTCTGTAGCTTCCAGCTTTCTGTTTTCCTTCTTTTGTGAATAAAGGAGATATATTTGTTATTTTTCAATTTAATGGGAGCATCCCCAAATCATGCAAGTTTTGAAAAATTAAAACCAGTGCATCAACTACTTCATTAGCCACTTCCTTTCAGACCTTAAGATTGACTCCATCAGGACCTGTGCACTTGTAAGCCAGCAGCTCCAAGAGTTTCCTCAGTAACACTTCTCTGGTGATTGTGATTTTTCTGGATTCCTCTTTCCTTTCTATTTCCTTAATTATCGCTGCTTCCAGGATGTTACTTGTGTTCTCAAGAGTGAAGACTAATAGAAAATACCTGTTCAATTTACCTGTTGTTTCCATACTTTCCTTACATTATTGATTCTCCAGCCTGACTTTCTATCAGCACAGCACTCACTTTGTGAACTTTTTTCATCCTTAAATATTTATAGAAACTCATGCTATTGTGTATTTTATATATAAATCTGGCCATCCTTCTCCAATACTCTAATTTTTCTATCTAATTTTACTGTCTTTGATATTTTTAGTTGATCACTGATGGTGTGTCTGACAAGGTTTCACATCTCTGAAAGTCAGCCAAGATTTTGAACAAATGAACAACTGAACAAATGAAAAAGTACAGCACAGGAACAGGCCCTTCGGCCCTTCATGCCTGTGCCGACCATCATGCCTTAATTAATCTAAAAACAAACCTGCCATTTTTCGATCCATATCCCTCTGTTCCCTCCCTATTCATGTACCCATCTAGGTGTCTCTTAAATGTCTTCAATGTGCCTGCTTCCACCACCTCTTCTGATAGTGCATTCCAGGCTGCTACTATGCTCTGCATGAAAAACTTCCCTTGCACATCTCCCTTAAACTTTCCCCCTCTGACCTTGAACCTGTGCCCCCTTGTAATTCAAACTTCAATCCAGGAAAAAGCCTCTGACAATCCACCCTATCAATGCCTCTCATAATTTTATAGACCTCTATCAGGTCTCCTCCCAGTCACCGTCTTTCCAATGAGAACAATCCCAGTCTTTTTAACCTATCCTCATAGTCAATGCCCTCGAGACCAGGCAACATCCTGGTGAGCCTTCTACGTTCTCTCCCCAAAGCTTCCACATCCTTCTAGCAGTGTGGTGACCAAAACTGCACACAATACTCCAAATGCGGCCTAACAAAGGTTTTATATAGCTGCAACATGTTTTGCCAACTCTTGTATTCCACGTCCCAGGCAATGAAAGCAAGCATGCCATATGCCTTCTTAATCACCTTGACTACCTGTGTTGCCACTTTCAGGCAACTGTGGACCTGCACGCCCAGATCTGTCTGAATATTAGTGTTCCTAAGGGTTCTGCCATTTACACTATAATTCATACCTAACTTTGATCCTCCAAAATGCAGCACCTCACATTTGTCTGGATTAAACTCTATCTGCCATTTCTGTGTCCAAGTCGCCAATCTATCTATGTCCTGTTGTATACTTTCACAATCGATGGCACTATCAGCAACTCCAACAATCTTCATGTCGTCAGCAAACTTGCTCATCAGACCACCCACATGTACCTCCGGATCAGATTTTGGTTACCAAAATGTAACTGTAACCGAGCCTGAATCCACAGCATTCTGAGTCATCAGGTGAGTGTGCTACTGACAGAGTCACAGTTGACACAATAGTGAATGAAGCAAAATTGTTGCTACTCTACAGAATGAATTGTAGATAAATATTCAAAACGTGACTCAAGCACACTTTCCAAACTAGATTTTGTTAAACAGAATGTACCATACTTGAAGTCAATTGCTTTAATAGTAAATGTTCAGTAAGAGGCTGTTGAAAGTTTCCCTCTTTATAACTAATATGAAATTACAGTCTGATTTTCTGAGCTTGCACATGTCAATTAACCTCATATGTTTTGGATATATATTGGAAAATAATGTGTCGATAATTTTATCACCAATGATTTTGATGGTCAAATTTTGCAAGCAGAATAATTTTTACATAAATTTGCGAGCTACTCTTTCAGTAGGAGAGGTGAAGTGTCAAAATGTGAACATCCAAGGGATCTACTCTTATACAAGAACACAAAGAAGTGAGAGATGATAGTATACATCCATTCATCTTCACTCATCAATTATGGTATCAATTATAACGTAGAGGGGCTAACTACTGTTACGTCCCAGTCCCATCTGCAGATTATTCCAAATATTTTTCACTCTGTGAGTCAGGGTGTTTTTCTGATCCTGTTTTGTTTTATGTTTATGTAATAATCTAGAGGTACCTTATCCATATCTTTTAATATTTCAGGTGCTTTGATGTAAGACACTAAACATCCTCCTTCACGTCTGAACCAATTCAAGCTTTTGTAATTGTCATTCACAGCTCAGCCCTTTATAGTGCAGATCAAACTTGTTACATTTTTTTCTGAAACCTTTTATCAGACATAGATACTGAACACTGTACTCTATGGGAATGCTCTATTTATAGGTTTATGTTCAACACACATTAAATTCTTGTCAGTGCTACTAAAACACAATTATTAACCCATTTATTTTATCAAGTTAACAGCTGTGTTAAAATAGTGGAATTAGAAATGTGACACTTAATAATTAAAACTTTTGACCTGTGTGCAAAAAAAATGCACAAAGAAAATTAATATTTTTGTGCGGTTTGACTCACGAATTGTAAATCTTTACCATAACTTCCGTGGATCAAAGAACAGATTTTCCAAAAAAAAGTAATCCTGTTAAACAGTCTGTTGAGTCCATTGAGCCTACTCGACCATTCAATCAGATCATAGTTCATCTGATAATCCTCAACTCCACTACCCTAGCTTTTTGCTCTAACCCTTGTTTCACTTATTGATGAAAAATTTATCGTAGACTTGAATATTGAATATACATAATGACACAGTCACAAGAGCCCTCTTCCACAGATTCACGAAGCACTGAAAGAAGAAATGTCTCCTCATTTCTGTCTTAAAAGTGTGACCCCCTTATTCTAAAATGATGTGCTCTGGCCCTAGACTCTCTCAAAAGGGGAAACAACCTTTCCCCATCTACTCTGCCAAGATCCCCAAGAATCTTATATATTTCAATAAGGTCAAATCTCATTCTTCTAATCTCCAAAGAGTGTAGGCCCGACCTGATTAAATTCTCCTCATAAGACAATCCTGCCACTGTGGTATCTGCCTAGAGAATCTTCTCTGGACTGCCTCCAATGCCAGTATATCTTTCCTTAGCTAAGGGGCCAAAAACCATGCGTGGAATCTCCATGCTTTTCCACCTGTAATGAAGAGGGAATGTTCCTCTGATTTCTTGCTGGCTAATTTTAACCTTTGTCTCTCATTTCCCACCCACCTACTTCCAACCCATCACTCTGTCAAAATTAAACAGGAAAGGATAGTTAATTTTGACAAGTGGCAAGTAACATTCATGCCATACAAATGCCAGGCTATGACCACCACCAATAAGAGACAATCTAACCACTGACTCTTGACATTCAATGGAATCACCATCACTGAAACCCCACTATCAACATTTTGCGAGTTATCATTGATCAGAATCTCAACTGGTCTCACCACATTAAGGCAATGGCTACAAGAGCAGGTCAGAGACTAGGAATACTGAAGCGAGTGACTCGCCAAAGCCTGTCAAACATCTACAAGGCACAAGTCAGGAGTGTGATGGAATACTTCCCTCTTGCCTGGATGAGTGCAGCCCAACAACACTCAAGAAGCTTGACACCATCCAGGACAAAGCAGCCTGCTTGATTGGCACTACATCCACAAGTATCTATTCCCTCCACCACCAACACTCAGTAGCAACAGTGTGTACACTCTATAAGATGCGCTGCAAAAATTCACCTAAAATCCTCAGACAGTGCCTTCCAAACTCCCAGCACTTCCATCTTGAAGGATAAAAACAGCAGACATATGGGAACACCACCTTCAATTTCCCCTCCAAGCCACTCACCATCCCGACTTGGAAATATATCACCATTCCTTCACTGTCGCTGGGTCAAAACTCTGGAATTCCATCCCTCATGGCATTCTGGGTCAATCCACAGCATGTGGGCTGCAGCAGTTCAAGAAGGCAGCTCACCACCAACTTCTCAAGGGCAACGAGGGATGCTCAATAAATGCTGGCTAGCCAGCAACGCCCACATCCCACAAAAATGAATAAGAAAAAAGTCTCCATTTTCCTCTAGTGAACTGCAATTTTAAATTAGATCATCCACCCAAATACAATAAGTCCCTTCTTCAAATATACAGGTCAGGCACCACTACTGTCATTAGGCCAAGAATGTTATTTTAAACTGTGAAGTGAACAATATCCACTAAGCCAAAGCCAGACAGATATGGATCCAGGATCAGAGGAAACACAGATGTGTATACTTTAAGGATTTTTTTAACAGGTTTCTTGTAAACTAGGAGAAGTAGGAGTAAAGAAAGTATGGGCCCTCCTCATCCTGTTTCCTCTTCCTAACTGAGATTCTCTTCCTGGATCCTCTGATGCAAATCTGTGGAAGGGGTTGTTCCCCCATATCTCTGGAAGCTTAACTGCTCAGCTCCCACATCCTGCCAACTTCCAGACAGTTTTGGTCATGAAGTTATCAAGATTCACTTCTAAAAGGTTAATGTGTGTCTAAACTGACTGAGACTCCCTGCTACTGTTCAGACACAAAAGAAAACAGGGTGAGCTGTTCATCAGGCTGCATGGCTGTCTGTGAGTAGAAATCAATCATCCAGGTGAAGCTTCATGTCCAGAACACAACTGAAAAAGCAGCCATCTGTAACCTACATCTTGACAGCCTGTCCTGTGAATTTTCTGAATCATTTTGCCTCTTAACTGAATAATTGATGCATTGTGACTAATAATGGAGAGAAATGGACAAAGATTAAAAACATAAAAAGAACTCTGACCTCGGAGAACAGCTACCCACCATCCACCAGCGCCTCCCAAACCCTGCGCCCAGCTCATCTGTAACCAAAAGCTTCATTCACGCCTTTGCCGTCTGCAGACTTGACTATTCTACCACACTTCCGATCAGTTTCCTATAATCTACACTCTGTGAACACGAGGCTTTCCAAAACTCTGCTGGTCATGTCTTAATTCATCTCAAGTTCTATTCATCCATTACCCATCTGTTCACTGAGTCCTCATTAAGCAACATTTCAATTTCAAAATTCTTGTTGTTGTGAACATATGAACAAGGAGCAGGATAACATCATTCAGTCCCTCAAACCTTTGCTGCCATTCATTACAATCTCGGTTGACTTGATGGCAATCTAAAATCCACATTCCCACCTACCCTGGATAACCTCTTTTCCACTTGCTTAACAAGAATCTATCTACCTCTGCCTTAAAAATATTCAAGACACTACTTCCACCACATTTTCAAGAAGAGAGTTTCAAAGGCTTACATCCCTCAGAGAAAAAAAAACAAAACAACCTCATCAGCATCAGAGGAGCAGGAAGGCTGACATTTCAGGCCTAGACCCTTCTGCAGTTCCTACTATCTCTAAAACAACCTCATCCCTGTCTTTAAAAGCTGACACTGATTTTCAAATAAAGATAGTAGGAACTGTGATGCTGGAGAATCTGAGATAACAAGGTGTAGAGCTGGATGAATACAGCAGGCCAAGCAGCATCAGAGGAGCTGATGAAGAAAATTTTCTGAAGAAAAGTCTCGAGCCGAAACATCAGCTTTCCTGCTCCTCTGATGCTGCTTGGCCTGCTGTGTTTATTCAGCTCTACACTTTGTTATCACCGATTTTCAAATAATGTTTTCAAATCCTGCGATGATCTTGCACCTCCCCTATCTTTGTTATGTCCTCCAGGTCCACAACCGTCCCAGGTATCTTGTGCTGCTCTGTTTTTGGAATCTTGCACACCCTGATTTAAATTTTTTTTCTAAGTGGTGAATGCCAATTCAGTGGCCTACACTCCAAGCTCTGGAATCCTTTCCTGAAACCTGTCTTTCTGTCTGACTTTTCAAGCTGTTGTTGCTGATCTTCCTATGCAAAGCATTGAAATCACAATGCAGCACATTGTATCTTTTCTCCAAATACTCTCCAAGCAGTGTGACAGCTTGACACGATAGAAATTGAAACCCATAAATGTCCACATGTTCAATTATGAATTTCAATGAAGGTTATCTACTGTCACGGACAGGAAGAGTGAGAAATGGGGGGAAATTCTCCCCAAAGACCTCTCTCAGCTTCCAGATTTCAGATCAAAAGTGGTGCTGATAGAAGCCGGCATAGGTCACTTCCATTTCCTCCTATCAGGAAATGATGCGCCAAACTAGAGACAGAGCAGAAAATAACATACATTAAAAATAAAGAGAAATGAAAACTGTTGTGATGTAATGTCCCTATATTCATTACTTCTAAAAACTTTCTCAGATGGTTTAGTTGTAATATTTGTAAATACATACACTGCAATTTAAATATTACAAATATTAAAAATTTAAATATACGCCTAGTTCCTTCCCTGTCAGGGAAACAATACCTGCTGATTTAATGGACTCCAAACTGACAGTCTAAACTGTAGTACCAGTTAAGAACAGAAACTGAAATAATGATTTCAATCAAGTTGGAATTTTTCCAAAGAAAATAAATAGAGTGTAGTCTGAAAGAAATTATGTGCATTTTATATGGAGTGTCTAAGATTATAAAAAGAAGCTAGCTTAAAGATTTACTTATAAATTTAACTATTTGTTCTCCTGAGGATGTTTTATGATTGCAAGTCGAATTTAGTTACTATTTTTGGTGATATTTGCTTTAAAGTTATTCTTAAGTATTCTGCATTTGAATGAATAAATAATTTTGGTCTCATTTTGTTACTTGTAATATTATAACAAAGAATTCTATGTTATAATTGAAGCAAATTTTTCATCTCCAATGATTCCAAAGTAAAACTTCATCTGATCATGTGTGCTGGGAATTTATTGTCGAAAGTGGAAGGCATTAAAATGGCAATCTGGCAATTTTAGTGAATCTGGACAGACTGCACGTTCTTTAATCATTGGAAAGAGCTACACATTCAAACTAGCCAGCACCATCCTTTAAACCAGGAGAGATTTTACATAGATCCTTCATGTCAAAGGTGGTGTTAGCTTTTTCTCAGGGATGGTAACAACTTGCTCTCACCCAATGGCACCATGTGACAATACCTCATTTCGCCTCTGTATTTTTCCGCTGCTATTTGCAGAGTGCAGGGTGGAGGAAAACTGTCTCACTTTCCTCCTTCAAATCTACAAGAACGTTTGGAATCCCAGAGGAGCTTCCAACCTGCAACACAATTGCTGCGGCAATTTAAATCAGAACTGAAAACAAAGCATGGAGTAAGAAATTAAAGCCAAGCAGTGCAAAAGGAAAATTAGACCAAAACAATAATTTTTGGCCAGGATTTTGCAGACAGTAGTGAAATAACAGTAATTCCCATTTACCGTGCTAAAGCTAGTCACAGAATGTGCGCAGGCTCCTTGCTGTCATTGAACACGGGTGCAGTGTGGTCGCCTCTGTTGGATATTTGTGCCATGTAGGACAAACAACAGCATGCCTTTTAAACAGTCAGATTGATATTCAAAGGGTTAAAAATTTGTTAATGCTTGTTTTGTGTTCAAAGGTGACTCATGATTACCTACACTTGTTCCTGTTGAGGCAGACAGCGTGTAAAATTATGTACTGCCTTCTCATTCAGATCTGATATTGACTGGCTCATGTAAAATAAAGGAACTATAACCTGCAAGGCATCTACAAGCCCAGTTGGACTCCAGCTCTTCGAGCTCTAGAGGTGCAGTGGTAGTGTTCCTACCTTTGAGCCAGAAGATAGAACATAGAACAGTACAGCACAGTACAGGCCCTTCGGCCCACGATGTTGTGCCGAACTTTTACCCTAATCCTAAGGTCTATCTAACCTCCACCCCGACCTTATACTATCATCCATATGCCTATCTAATAGCCGCCTAAATGCCTCTAATGAGGCCAACTCCACTACCCTCTCCGGCAATGCATTCCACGCCCCGACCTCTCTCTGAGTAAAGAACCTACCTCTGACGTCTCCCCTATATTTACCTCCACTCACTTTAAAACTATGCCCCCTCGTAATAGCTACCTCCACCCTAGGAAAAGGTCTCTGGCTGTCTACTCTATCTATACCTCTGATCATTTTATACACCTCTATCAAGTCACCTCTCATCCTTCATCGTTCTAAAGAGAAAAGCCCTAGCTCTCTCAACCTTTCTTCGTAAGACCTTCCCTCCATTCCAGGCAACATCTTGGTAAATCTCCTCTGCACCTTTTCCAATGCTTCCACATCTTTCCTGTAATGAGGTGACCAGAACTGGACACAATACTCCAAATGTGGCCGAACCAGGCTTTTGAATAGCTGGAGCATAACTTCACGGCTCTTGAACTCATTCCTTCTATTAATGAAAGCTAACACACATACGCCTTCTTAACAACTCTATCCACCTGGGTTGCAGCTTTCAGGGAACTGTGGACATGAACCCCAAGATCCCCCTGCTCCTCCACACTACCAAGAATCTTTCCGTTAACCCTGTATTCTGCTTTCAAGTTTTTCCTTCCAAAATGAATGACCTCACACTTTTCAGGGTTAAACTCCATCTGCCACTTCTCAGCCCAGCTCTGCATCCTATCAATGTCCCTTTGTAACCTAGAACAGCCCTCCGCACTGTCCACAACACGACCAACCTTCGTATCGTCCGCAAACTTACTAATCCACCCTTCCACTCCTACATTCAAATCATTTACAAAAATCACAAACAGAAGAGGACACAGAACAGATCCTTGTGGTATACCACTCGTAACTGAGCACCATGTTGAATACTTTCCGTCCACTACCACCCTTTGTCTTCTAAGGGGCAGCCAATTCTGAATCCAATCTGCCACATTTCCCCCTATCCCATGCCTCCTTACCTTCTGCATGAGCCTACCATGGGTGACCTTATCAAACGTTTTACTTAAATCCATGTATAGCACATCCACTGCTCTACCTTCATCCACATGTTTGGTCACCTCTTCAAAGACCTGGATTCAAGGCCCACCTGCCCTGCAGGTTTGTCATAACGTGTCCAATTAAAGGTTGATTATAATAACCAGCCTACAACTCTTAAAGTGAAGCTGCACTGAATAACTGTCACCATTGGAAAGAAACAATGGAAAGGAAGCACTGGAGTGGAGAGACAGCATTACAGTTTAATGCCCTTGAGGTGTTAGTCACAACATTGAACAGGAGGAGAGGTGCCATTACTTTGTTGAGTGCCAGGGATCCTCCACGAAAGGGAATAAGCATAGGTCGCCAGGAAGTATGATCCTGAGAGCCTGGAGCAGCATCAGAAGAAATTTAATTACATCATGTAGATACTAAATGTCAAAATCCACACCAACTGCATGTGGATAAAATGTTAGTCTTTACAGTTCCTATGCCTGGTCTCATTGATTGAGAACACATCTTCCACCTTTACCTCACTCAGTTACAATGTGACCAAGGAGATGGTGATTGAGCTGTGCTGTCTCCTTCAACCTGACCTCACATGATGTCTCAGGCCTTTGTGTTCATGTCCACATCTATTGAAAGATTAAACTTCTGAATCAAATGCAACAAGCAGCCACGTGCTGGTTGATCCTCACCAACAGCTGGTACATTTAGTCTGCCACTTTACACAGAATGGAAAAATGCCCAGTCTCAGACATAAAGCATCTCACTGACTTACAGTCAAGTGATCTGCTGCTGTCAATAGTGGGGAAGAGTAGATGGGCCATGAGAGGAAAGATAAAGGAAGGGAAGATTGAATGGGAACTCTCCTCTTCCCTCTCCCAGTCATTTCTTTTTCCCATCCCACCTCAGGTAGCGCCCATGGCACTATGCCTGACACAATGACCAAGTGTGCCCCTGCACAGGTAAGGATGGGACAATCTTTGGTCGGGTCCTCATTGGCCTCAAAACCAAATATTGTCTATCATTGGTATCTCACCAGTCAGAGCAAGGGAATCAAAAGCATGCCAACAGTTTTGCTGAAGGCTTAGAGTATCACCAAGTTGAAATTATAGGAAAAACAGTGAGAAAGGTTTTGTATTTTCACCTGGGAACTTCTTAGTCTTTCACTCTGTAAACGGTAAAAAGACATAAACACAATGATCCATTCCCCAACCACTTTCATTGTCACTTTTCACAATCATTTGGCCATCAACCTTGAGATAAATGGTATAATCAGAATAAAAGTCAAGTCATAAGTGTAGATGAGATGGACCGGTAATTGACTGTTGGAATGTTTGTATAGGGGGATAATTTTATGTTCAGGGTGGATGGGAGGGGATGTCAATCAGTTCAACATTTGTGTGCTAAATAACTTTTCAGATTCAGGTCAGTTGAATCAGATCCACATTAGTTCAATACAAGCATCTCTGGCAGCTTGGAAAGTGGCTGCAGGGACCCTGATCACATCAGCTTTCTCTTGTGCCAAGTGTGGGCAGCAGTCCTCTCCGTTCTCCTCCTTCACCTTCAATCCCATCTTCTGCAATATGTTATGCAAGGTGCAGAAGATTTCTATTTTCTGGGACACTTATTCAGCATTGTTAATCAGCAGCCCAGTGGCCAGCTTATTGATTACTCTGATGCTCATGTACCTTCATTCTGTTGAAGCTTGTTGTACCTGTTGTAGATCTCTACAAAGTTTTCTATGATCAGGCACGTCCTTAGAGGGCACCAATGAGCTGGAAAATACAAACAAGTTCGGTGGCCTGAGATGGGAAATTCTTCTACCCAGCAGAGCAGTCTTGGTAGGAAGCTCCCTGAGATGTATAATTTTCACTCTGGGGATGGGTGGATCAGGCCCATTGCTGCCCCGTTGCAGAGGTTAGCTCTGATGATGACAAAGGAGGATCATTATGTGGGCCTTAATACAGTTTCTGCTCTGAGGGAGAAAGCCGTTGTATTGTTGCTTGTGCATGAGACGAGACATCTACTGTCAATAAGAACTGTAATTGTTGGCCACCCAGTTAGCTACACTGGAAGAGATGGCTCATCATGGTCCCTCCATAGGAAACTCTTCTGCCTATTGACCCTATCTAGTAACGAGCCACACATCAGTAACGTAATGTCATCAAAGCTTCACAAGGCTAAGCCATGTTGTACCTTAGCAGTTTCAGGGCCCAACACTCTGCAATAAGTGAGATTATCATAATGATTCAGGGCCTAAGTTCCAAATACCACATGCTAAATGTTTGCCCTTCTTCCTAACCTTTCACCACCATCCATCAGATTGTGGACCTATCCAATATGTCACTGTACCATTGTAGATGAGTGTGACTCAGAGGGAGCAAGTTTGTAGGGGTACATGTACTTGAGAGCACACCATGACATGCTGGGTGTGATAAGGAAGGATGTCGGGCCACCCGGCATTTGTGCTGTTCTTTTAACACCATCTGTCTGTGCAAGATTAGATATCTAGGTTCCTGCATGTGAACAGACACAGGTTACGTTTGGCATCAAATGAAACGAAAAGTCTCACTCGCCCATACGCTTTCTTCAGTGACATGCCAGCATGTTGTAGAAGAGACGGTGCACCAATTCTGCAACCCAGGAGCTACAATACAGGAACGATGTTCTATGATCCATACAAGGGAGACACTCAAGTGTCCAGTGCTGGAGGCCTCAGTCACTAGGTTGTGAACAGTTGCATGCAATATATAGTAATTGTATACATTTCTGGGTACCATGTTATAGAAAGGATGTGAATGCATTGGAAAGAATACAGAAGAGGGTTTAAAAGAGTGGGTCTGATGATGGGGAACTTCAGTTATGAGGATAGATTGAAGAAGTTGGGGCTTCTTAAGGTTAGGTGGACTTGCACATTAGATGGACTGGCCATGTTAAATTGCCCATAGTGTTCAGGGATACCTAGGTTACAGGGATAGGGGGATGGGTATGAGTGTTAAGCTCTTCGGAGGGTCAGTGTGGACTTGTTGGGCCGAAGGGCCTGTTTCACAGTGTACGGATTGTATGATCTTGTGTACACACAGAGCTTGTCCATAGGGGATGGTTTCTTTCATATGTTTAGGGTGGAAGCCTAAGAGGTGCAACATTGTGAAGAAGTTGGGACTATTCTCCTTGGTGGGAAGGCTGCTGAGAGAAGATCTAATAGGTGTCAAAATCATGAGTGGGCTGGATAGAGTAGATGGGGAGAAATTGGTCCTGCTGACAAATGGAGCAAGAACAAAAGGGCACAGATTTGAAGTGATCTGCAAAAGAAGCAAGGGTGAAGTGAAGAAAAATGAGATAGCAAGAGCTCAGATGCTGTAGGCAGAGATAACACAGTGTGGAGCTGGAGGAACACAGCAGGCCAGGCAGCATCAGAGGAGTAGGAAAGTTGTTGTTTTGGGTCAGGACTCTTCTTCAGAAAATGGCGCTGGACCTGCCGTGTTCCTTCAGCTCCACACTGTGTTATCTACGAAGTGAAGGAAAACATTTTTTTCACTCAGCGAGTAGTTAGGGCAGGGAATGCTCTGCCTGCAAGTATAGCAAAGGCAGATTCAATTGAATCACGGTGGTTGAGGGCGATCCACTCAGTTGAAAAAAGAGAATGTGATTGTGAAATGGCTATCCAAGCTCATTAGTAGAGATGATGAACCATCTATTATGGCTGCCAGGGGCAGCATTAGAGACATTCTTGATCACAACATCACTGGAGGAGGTGATGCTTTTAGCAAGCTAAGCAGCTTGAGAAATTGGTTTGAGGAGCAGTGTAAAGGAGCGGAAAAAATTGCATGATAAGGGTTTCACTGAGATGGTCAATGGCATTGGCCTGGATGTATACATGCTGTCATAATGTACAGGCCTTATTCTAATCTCCTCAGGTCTCACACAGGTCCTAGTAGCATTCACCCATTCTTTGCAACACCCTGCACCACTTTATCCCTCAGGCTGTTGTTTTTTTACAATCATAACTCCTCATCTGGAGCTATCAGGATTTGATGTATCTAATTTCCCTCCACTGCAATGTGAAGCAGTTAGGCTCTAAGACACGCAATTTGAGCCTGCAGTGTCCAACTAACTACCAATCCACTCTCTCCCCCACAACCACATCCAAAGGAAGAAAGCCAGTAAGGGTGTTACCTTCTTCTCAATAGTCTAAAATAAATCTTTTAAAAATTTAGGTAATGATAGGGGAGGCAACAGCCTAGTGGTATTATCAGTAGATTGTTAATCCAGGGACCCAGAAAATGTTCTGAGGACACAGGCTCAAATCCCACCATGGCAGATGGTGGAATTTGAACTCAATTTTTAAAAAAACTGGAATTAAGAGTTTAATGGTGACCATGAATCCAATGTCAATTGTTAGGAAAAACTCATCTGGTTTACTAATGTACTTTTGACAAGGAAACTGGCATCCTTACCTGGTCTGGCCTACGTGTTACTCCAGACCCACTTCAATGTGGTTGACTTTTAACTGCCCTCTGGGCAATTAGGGATGGGCATTAAATCCCATTAATGAATAATAAAAAAATTCCTAGATATTATAAGAACCTGGGCAATAATTTTCTCCACCAAAGGAAGTAGGAGTTAGGTTTACTGAGAAGATAAGTGTGATAATTTATGTCTTGAGCAAACACATAATTTTAATATTATAAGAAATCATGGAAGTTTTGTGGTTATATAAGAATGTAAATTGCTAAGCTAAATTATATCCTGAAGAGAATGGATAATCAGCTCTTATTTCTACAAGAGAATCCAAAATTCAATCTCGACTTAATACAAACATTTTTAAAAATGCTAGGCTATCCATTAAACATCAAAATCACATTAACTTAATCTCTGACTGTTAGACCATTACGTTCAAAATGATTCTGAACTGAAAGTGACTGCTAGCAGCCTCTCTCCCTTAATGTGTCTAATCATACAAGTTGTGATGAGAAATTTATAACAAATACTTCTTGTCTAATTGAAAGGGGCATGGATGATGGCTATTCAGTCAATAATGGACCATTCCCAATCATTACTCCATATTAGATGAGAGGTTTTCCCATTGTAATGAGGTTGCCTCTTCAATTTCCAAGAAATTGCCTTACAATTTCTTCTTGGAAATTGAGGGCTGGTTATCAGACATGTTGGACAATTGTGTGGTCAAGATACTGCACTTAGTAAGATAACATGACTTGAGACCTAGATTTCTTTATCAGATTTTGGTTTTACTTTTCTGAACCAGCAGTGCATCCTAGCGCTAGCTGTCATCATGAGGATCCCCAAAATAGTGGCTTTTAGATGTATATAATCATTAGCAGCAATTTCACATTGTTGTGAAGGAAGTTGACTTTGTTGGTCATGTTTGTTGTTAGGAGAATGTAATTTGCTCATAGGTTTTATTGAGGTGTAACTTCTAAGTTTCTTTCTTGTATCCATCCCATAAGTTCTGGCAATTATTTTTTCATATGTTGTCAGGATAAGGATGGCATGGACAAGAGGGCCGAATGGCCCCCTCCCTTCTATGCTGCGTTATTTCTATAGTTCCAAGGGAGATGTGTTCAAGAAGAACCATTACATCTGGCAAGCCTGCATCAATCCAGTCTTTAACACATTTAGTGTGCATTTAGTGTTGGTAGTACATTCTTAAGGCCACCGCATCAGAATTTAGAAGAAACTGTCGGAGTCAATATGTTGTGTGGTATGTAGGAGTTGAACTCGTTGAGATGCTTCATCGCATGTTGTAGATATCACATGATGTGGAGATGCTGGTGTTGGGCTGGGGTAGACAAAGTCAGAAGTCACATGACACCAGATTATAGTCCAACAGGTTTATTTCAATCACAAGCTTTCGGACCGCAGTCCCTTTGACAGGTGAAGTGAGAGAGAAGCACACAGAACACAGAATTTATGGGCAAAGAGATCAAAAGATCATAAAAATGGTGCGAGTATAGTGTTGAATAATAAGTGTGCGCAGATGATCAAAACTAATAGATGGTGTGAGTAAAGTGACAACAGCTGAATAACAAGTGAAGGGATGACATATAATCCGATTAAATGAGGCAGAGAGATAATTACAACAAATAAAAATAAGGTGGTGCTGGAGACAAACCAAATGGCTGGAATAACATGATAGGCACAAGAGTCTCATGCTGAGGCTCTAACCAGAGTAATAACTAATCCAAAACTGTACAAACTAATTAAGGTAATGAGGTTATAACAATTTATCAAGGAGATGGTGTGAAAACAGGAGAGTGAGGAAGACTTTACAGATGGAAAACAATTAGGATTGGACCATTCAGCCCATTGAGCCAGCTCTGCCATTCAATATGATAATGGATGTTCGTCTATCTCAATGCTACATTTCAGCTTTCTCCCCATACCCCGATGCCTTTAAAAACTAAAAATGTATCTATCTCTTTCTTGAATATATTCAATGACTTGACCTCCACAGCTTTCTGTGGTAACAAATTCCAAAGGTTCACAGCCCATTGAATGAGGAATTTTTTACTTATCTCAATTCTAAATGGCCTACCCCTGTATCCTAAGACTGTGACCGCTGGTTCTAGACTCCCCAACCAGCAAACATATCCTCCCTCTATCTAGCCTGTCCAGCCCTGTTTGAATTTTATACTCTTCAAGCCGATCCCCTCTCATTGTTCTGAACTCCAGTTAATACAAGTTCCGTAAAAGCAATCTGTCCTCAAGGGGCAGTCCTGTGAACCACATTACCAGCCTTGTCAACCTCCACCACACTGTCTCTATGGAAAGTATATCTTTTCTTAGGTAAAGAGAGCAAAGCTGCATGCAATACTCCAGGTGTGGTCTCACCGAAGCCTTGTATAGCTGAAGTAGTGCATCCCTAATTCTGAACTCAAATCCTCTGCAATGAAGGCCAATATACTATTTGCTTGTTGCATCTGCCTGTCTACTTTCATTGACTGGTGTACAAACACACCCAGATCCCTGTGTGAACTCATGTCTTGACTGTTTTATACATTAGCTATACATTCTTTCTTTCTGGGTTCTTCTCTTGAGTCCAAAATTCATTCTATCTTTTAGTTACTATATTATGAGGGTAAAGAACATTTCTCAAAAGGACACTAAAGACAAAAGCATTTTTCAACAAAATTCCCAAATGTATGTTGCCCTTACAGTTGAAAACATGACGAACAAATCTCATCCACAGAAGATAACAAAATACAAAGGCACATCATCCTCTTGGCTAGGGTTGAGAAGAGTCTAACTTGAGATCCTAATACAGACCAATGTGCCAACAGTATCTCCTGATGCCTTAAATACTATGTTTAACTTGCAAATGTAACTCATACAAATTGCTATTATGCAATAAACTATCCTTTTAAGACCAGTGCTTCTTCTTAAGACTAACTACATCACATAACTGATAGCACTAAGATGCAGTTTAAAAATGAGGATTGGTGGCAATAGTGTGCTTCAGTCGTTAGCTGGTTATGGTTGGTTGTGCGGGACATGCCACAAAGATATCTATAACATTGAATGATCTAATATAGACATCTGTAAAAATATCCCCAGTGATAAAGATAGAGACATGTCAGGGAATAGAGTGAAGGATTGAAGAGGGAATATATATTGATAAGGGACAATTAGAATTTTGAAGCATAGTTTGTGTAACTTTGTAAAAAAAGAGTTTAGAGCAGAAAGTAGCACTAGCACATTCATCTGTGAAATGAAAAAAAAAGAGGTTATGGAGGGAATCTGACAAAGACTAGAGCAAAGTGGCCAAACTAGACAAAAATACATACACAGCTAGGACTCATGCACATTCCAGTCGTGAACCTTTTCTCCAGAGAAACTGAATGAAGTTAAAGGAAAATTTGTCTAACATTGGTAATTCAGTCAAACAGAGGGGTGAA
Organism: Rhincodon typus; assembly: GCF_021869965.1. NCBI lineage: Eukaryota > Metazoa > Chordata > Chondrichthyes > Orectolobiformes > Rhincodontidae > Rhincodon > Rhincodon typus. The sequence continues at coordinate 47,634 of NW_025966256.1, forward strand.
TAGGAAGAATTTGGTAAGAACCAGAAAAGCTGAATATCATCCAGCTGAGAGATGCAGGTATAGATATTCACAGTGAAAAAGAACTAGGGATTCACAAAATCAGAATTCATTAAAGTGGAAATGGATACCTGAAAATCATTGATTTAAGTTGGTATAAGTGCTGGACTGAGGCATAACACTGAAAACGGATTGGTTGGTGACAGAAAAATGTAGATATTTGAAAACCAACTCCAACCCACCAACTCCTAGGATAAAGGATGCTAGGGGGTCAATGGTGGGTTAACCAACACAGCAGGTAAGATGACCATTCAGTACTATAATGAGGTTTTGTGACCATCGCATTTAACCAATCTTAAATGTTTAACACTGACCATCTGGATTTGCCTGGCATCTGGGAACAAAATAATTCAGAAAGTAAATTCTGCTTCAGGGAGAAAGTGGATGACTTCACACCATTGTTTGTATATGACAGGAGGAAAGAGATGTGTTTCGCCCAATGTACTAACCCTGCTAGCCTCCAGCAGGTAATCCCCATTTAGGACACTCACATCCCACCCCATCGAGATTGTATCCTCTCTATTATCTGACATCCATATTCACTGGATTGCAGATCCTTCCCTGACATGAAAGAGCAGATCCAGACATGTTCAAGATTGCATCCAAAGTGCTCCCACTACAGCAGAAGCAGATTCCTTCTTCTTTGCCTATTGCTAACTCCAGAATGCACCTTACATGATAGGACCAAACCTGATGGTTTACTTCCAGGTGGGGTTGAAGACACAGACAGACCTGTTGTGGGTTTGATTGAAACCCCATTCTGACCTATTTGGATATATTCCACAATATCTGGGGGCATTATTTCAAGCTAAATAGAAAATTAATTCAGATGCAGGTTCAGGTGGACTATAAAGATTCAGTAGCACTAATCAAAGAAAATGGAGCATTCATCCCATGGCCTGGCGAATATTTTCCCTTGAATAATAGCAGCTAAACACCAGCTTAATTGGTAATTCATCTCATTTGCTGCTAAACGAATTTACCGTGAACAAGCTGGCTCCGTTGTGTTTGCCTATCAAACAGAGATCACCACAGCTCTGTCTGGATCCTGAGCCAGGTTGTTCAATGTATGTTAGGATCTAATTAGGTACCAGTAACTTCTATTTTTAAAGCAGACAAAGTGTGGGATCCAAAGGACTTACTAAGGAAATATGGCCTCAAGATTTCACAGTTTTGAGAAAACAACAATAAATGATATTCTACAATGTTGGAACAATAGTACAATGTAGTATATGTTTGTAATTTCTAATACCAGAATAAACATGTGTACACATGGATAATAGACAATTTTTGAACACCCCACATTGCACATAAAAATAACAAATGTGATCAAGAAAAACCCAGATATTTTTCAGATTTCTCTCCAGATGTTAATTGAATTATTAAATCTCATTAGAATTCACAAGGGATTACATTTATTTATTTTTGCTGCTCCTGCCTTGAAATTCCCTCCCAAAAGCCAGTCCAACATGGATTGTCTCGATGATAGCTCCAGGCTGACCAGTCACTCTCCACCCCTGGGTCTAAGGTTTCCTAGACTCTGAAAGTGCACACGCCGATACTCATTCAGAAGTATTAATCCAATTTTTCACCTCCAGCCAGCTTCACCAAGCCAGTTCTGCCATATTTTTCCTCAAGCTCCAATCTTGGTCAGTTGCACCAGCAAATATGGTTTGTGAGTTTTTCAACTCCCCACTCTCTGAAGGCAACTGAAGTATTAATACTCACAGGCTTCTTCTGAGCCCCTTATAACTTCCTCTAAAACAGAGCCAGTGACCAATATACTTTCTCAGCTCCCCAGGACTTCTTGTGAGTACCGACTCCAACACTTAGCTGCTGGCTAGTTTCTAGAACCTCCTCCTGAGTTCTAATGGTATGGAGCCATTCGGTTGCTCTTGACTCTTCACTGATTCCCTTACACAGAATCTGCGTAGATCTGCTGCAATCTTGATAGCACAACCAACTACTGAACTCCTAATATAGTGTCTGTTTCTGCCTTTCTCTGTCACATCTCACACACACACACACACACACACACACACACACACACACATCAAAACAGTTAAATGCAGTACCCGTGAAACTGAATGCTCTCTGAAGGATCCGTTTTCACAGAATGCTGTAAATGGATTGCATTATACTTCGAAGTAATCAACAATTATCAAAGGAGTATGAAACCTGTATGAGAAACTCAATTTATATTCAAGTCATCCTTTTCTTTGTTTCCAAAAGTAGATAAAGGGTTTCTATTTATACATCTCTTATTATTGTGCACGTGTTACTATTGTTGACCTGCCCATTTTCTGGTGT
>NW_025966257.1:0-50000 GCF_021869965.1 Rhincodon typus
TGCAGCTCTTTGCCAGTATGCAGTTCACTTTCTCGCTTAAACTTTGAAAGATTGATACATTTTCCATTTTAATTTTCCATTTTAATTCTCCATTCTCCTGCAAGGTTTCCTAGGGTCAAGTGGAGAACATCTCTGTGCTCTCCTACTCTTTCCCTTTCACAAGAGGCCTGATCTTCAGATTACATCATTGAATCTGCCACAAAAGAAGGGCAGCATGGTGGCTCAGTGGTTAGCGCTGCTGCCTCACAGTACCCAGAACCCAGGTTCGATTCCAGCCTTGGGTGACTGTCTGTGTGGAGTTTTCATGTTCTCCCTGTGTCTGCATGGGTTTCCTCCAGGTGCTCCAGTTTCCTCCCACAGTCCAAAGATGAGCAGGTTAAGTGGAATGACTTGCACCAAGTTGCCCAATAGTGTTCAGGGTTGTGCAGGTTATGTAGGTTAGCAGGGTTACGGGGGGTCTTCTGGGTGGGATGCTCTTCGGAGGGACGGTGGACTCGATGGGCCAACTGGCCTACTTCCACACTGTTGGAATTCTATGATTACTGATTTTCCATGAGCAGATTCTTCAGGCAATCTGGTCTGTTTTAACATCCAATTGTTTTCAATCATCTAATCTCACAAATACCTATCTAAAATATTTTAAAGCTATCAGTTTCCTTGGTATTCTGCTGCACAATTACAGCACCCTCTTAAAACCAACTTGGCCAGAGACACCAATATAAAACATACAGAAAACAAAAGATAAAACAAAAAAACATTCATTGGAGATTACTTCAACATGATATGTAGGACTCTTTTTCTGATATTGGCAGGGTCATCAGCCATTGTTGCATAATGACATTTCATCTCAAATTCTGGAATTTGCACAAGAATGATTTTCAGTTAAAGTATGACATCAGCAAGTTAAAAACTCAAAAACAAATCAATTATCAGAAGCTTAGTCTATCAATAAGTAATGCACACATTGCCAATGGCGTAACAGAGGTTCAGATCATAATAATTGATTTAAGCTTATCAAATCTTAAATATGTTATTACTGGTACGATTTTGCTGTAGTAAAATGATAAGGTTAACAAACCTCACTGTTATTCATGTCTAATATGGACAGAGACTGTGGATATACAGTTAAATGCATAAACAAACAAATTGCTATTTAATATGCTCTGGTCCTCCAGGAGTTGTAAAATAACAGTATCACGTGATTTTATTTTTATTCACTCGTGGGGTGGGTGTTGCTGGCTGGCCAGCAGTTATTGCCCATCTTTAGCTGCCCTCGATAAGGTGGTGGTAAGCTGCCTTCTTGAACCGCTGCAGTCCATGTGCTGTAGGTTGACCCACAATGTGCTTAGGGAGGTAATTCCAGGATTTCGACCCAGAAACAGTGAAGGAACAGCAATATATTTCCAAGTCAGGGTGGTAAGTAGTTTGGAGGGGAAATTGCACATGGTGGCATTCCCATGTATCTGCTACCCTTGTCCTTCTAGATGGAAATGGTTTGTGGGCTTAGAAGGTGCTGCTTAAGGATCGTTGGTGAATTTCTGCAGTGCATCTTATAGATAGCACACACTGCTGCTACTGAGCATCAGTGGGGAGGGAGTGGATGCTTGTGGATGTGGTGCCAATCAAGTGGGCTGCTTTATCCTGGATAGTGTCAAGCTTCTTCAGTGTTGTTGTTGCTGCACCCATCCAGGCAAGCGGGGAGTATTCCATCAGATTCCTACTTGTGCCTTGGACAGACTTTAGGGGAGTAAGAAAGTGAGTTACTTGCCACAGTTTTCCTAGCCTCTGATCTGCTCTTGAAGTCACTGTATTTGTGTGGTGTGTCTAGTTGAGTTTCTGATCAATGATACCCCCCAGGTTGTTGATAGTAGGGGATTCAGTGGTGGTAACACCATTGAATGACAAGGGGCAGTGGTTAAATAGCCCCTAACTGGAGATGGTCATTGCCTGGCATTTGTATGGCACGAGTGTTACTTGCCACTTGTCAGCCCAAGCTCAAATATTGTCCAGATCTTGCTGCATGCACTCTTGAACATGAACTGCTTCAGTATCTGAGGAGTCACAAATGGTGCTAAACACTGTGCAATTATAAGCAAACATCCCCACTTCTGACCTTATGATGGAGGGAAGGTCATCGATGAAGCAGCTGAAGATGGATGGGCCTAGGACTCTGCCTGAGGAACTCCTGCAGAGATTCCCAGATCTGAGATGACTGACCTCCAACAATCACAACCATCTTCCTATGTAGCAGGTATGACTCCAAACAGCAGACAGTCCCCAGTTTCAACTGACTCTAATTTTGTTAGGACTTCTTGATGCCACACTTGGTCAAATACAGCCTTGATGTCAAGGGCTGTCACTCTCACCTCACCTCTGGAATTCAGCTCTTTTGTCCATGTTTGAATCAAGGCTGTAATGAGATCAGGAGCTGAGCGGCCCTGGCGAAACCCAAACTGGGCATTGCTGAGCAGGTGCATTGTGATAACATTGATGATGACACCTTCATCACTTTACTGATGATTGAGAGTAGACCGATGGCGTGGTAATCGGCTAAATTGGATTTGTCCTGCGTTTTCAGTACAGAACATACCTGGGCAAATTTCCACATTGTCACGGAGATGCCAGCGTTGTAATCGTACTGGAACCGCTTAGCTAGAGGCTGCAGCAAGTTCTGGAGCTCATGTCTTCAGTCCTATGGCCAGAATGTTGTCAGGGTCCATAGCCTTTGCAGTATCCAGTGCCTCCGACCATTTCCTGATGTCATGCAGAGCGAATCGAGTTGGCTGAAGAGTGGCACCTGTGATGCTGGGGGACCACTGGAGGAGGCTGAGATGGACCATCAACTTTTGGCTGAAGACTGCTGAGGAAGCTTCAGCCTTGTTTATTGCACTGATACGCTGGGTTCTTCCACCATAAGACGAAAAGATATGGGAGCAAAATTTGACCATTCGGCCTATCAAATCTGCCCTGCCATTCAATCATGGCTGATTTTCAGAACCCCATTGTCCTGTCTTTTCCCCATAACGTTTGATCTTCCTACCAAACCAGAACCTATTTATCTCTGTCTTAATACACTCCGACTTGGCCTCCACACCCTTCTGTGGCAATAAATTCCACAGGTTCACCACCTTCTGGCTGAAGAACTTCCTCCTCATCTCAGTTCTAAAGAGTCATCCCTTCACTCTGACGCTCCACCCTTGGGCCCTAATCTCTCCTACTCGTGGAAACATCTTCTCCACATTCAAACTATACCATCTGACTCTGCTGGCTCCACAGATGCAAGTGTGATATCCTGGATTTATTACATAACATCATATAATGGTCTGAGTATACTCTGACTGTAAAGTTCAGCTTTTCCCTCAGATTTGCTCACATTGAATGCACTATGTAGTTTGGTTAATTCTTGTTGGTATCTGGAATTATTCCGTTGCAAGTAAGTAGCTACCTGAATGCATGAAATATTCCAATTATGATCTGACTAATAGATTATAAACTTTCTGTATAATAGCTACAGGCTTGTCAACCGATTTTCAGTTGCATATTCCAATTTTCAATTAGCTCTTGCACATTTTCCTGATATTGAAAGCGTCAAGTCTTATATCCTTTTCGAAGCATACTTTTCCAAATTCTACCTTATATCCTTATCACTGAACTTCCTTCTAACATGCAAAATTTACATTTGTGAACATTCAATTTCATTTGTTACTTATCTTGTCAATTTGCATAACAGAATTCATTCCACAAAACAATAAATCATCCCCTTTTCCCACCTCACACCTTATTTTAATGGCTCTCTACTGAATTAACAAAGTAACAATTTTACAATTCTAAGTCCAGATCACTTAAGGAAGAAACAAGGGTTACTCCACTCAGCGTTTTTCATCATCTGACACAATCGATGGAAATTTTTACTTGTGTCCAGGGTTCTGATCTGGAAGTTTGTGGCACTTTCCTTTGGAGGGCAGGATGGCATTAGTACCCATCTTTTAGATTATGTCGAGGCATTGGGGGAGACCCAGCTAATCATGTGGCAGGAAGTCACCAGCTCTGTGATGACCTCCTTTGAGTGAAGGTCCAGGAGCCATATTTATTTAAACAGCACCCAGACAGGCAGGGACTCACACCATGCAGCAAGATCACTTCGGCTGTTCATGAAGCGGTGGTTTTCTCCCCCCCCGAAAACTGCTACCACCTCTCCTCCTACCTTCCGACAGCACTTTTTTCCCGAATCCCTGGAACTGCTGCTAATTTCACCTGTGAATTCCAATCACTTGCTGTTCAGCACAGATGAGGGGTCACATGGTGTAAACATACCTCCCCCAAGATCTCATCCAGGCTGCCGAAGGACAGCTGGAGTTGGCCAGTGACGACAGCAGGACACCCTCCTGCCTAACCAAGCCAGCCTGGTTGCAGGGGGCAGCAGAGGTCAGCAGCTATGGGGTCCACAAGTGAAAAGTCACACCAGGTTATACTCTAACAAGTCACTTCACCTGATGAAGGAGCAGCGCTTCGAAAGCTTGTGATTTCAAATAAAGCTGTTGGACTATAACCTGGTGTTGAGAGACTTCTGGCTTTGTTCACCCCAGTCCAACACCAGCACCTGCACATCATGTCCATAAGTTAGAGTGAGTCCAGTGCTGCAAGGGGTTAACAACCTTGTGTTCCACAGGGATGACTGGGGTGCAGTCAATGCAAAGTAACACACACAAAAGGCATCAAAAAATGTAACTGTGAGAGTGGAGAGGAATGCCAAACAGGAGCTTAGATTCAGACTTGAATATCAGACGGCACATGTGGACATGGAGCCAGCTCAAGCTGTGAAAGTTGTACCTGATGCAGGACAGTGCATGTAGGGAACATTTACTGGGGACAGCATAGGACCTGTTCATAGATAAACATGCTCATAAAAGGGTTCTGTTCCCACTGGAATGATGCCTAATCCTTCTCTTTGCCTGCAAGTTAAAAGAATTCACAACGCAAGGAAGTAAACCAAATCTGGTAATAGAATACCAGACATCTGTATACTAACCCCTGCTGAAGAAGAGGCTGCAGAAGCAGGTAAGGAAGCTTGACATTTTTGTCACGTCAGAGAGAGGTCAGCATTTTAAGACATCAGAGTGACAAACCTGGTGTTGAGAACAGGAGGTAGGCATGATCCTTACATGGGAAAAAGATCCTGAGCTAACTCTTAGTGTCCTCTACTCCAAGTCCTTATAACAAGGAGAAACATCCAACCCAACCTACTACAATATCGTATCTATTCCCTCACCCTCAACTAACACAGAGACAGAGACAGTCATAATGGTGGATACATGTTCACAATTAAGTTTGGGCTCATATCTGGTGAGCACATTACAGACACCCATCCATTGGTGATGGAGGAGGTGATAGTTGGAGGACTATTGGAAGGAAGGCCCCTGCTGATGGTGTGCTTCTTGTAACACTAGGGAGGCACCTGCTGGAGACAGAGATTGTCAGTGAATGTAGTGGAGGCACCAGACACCATGTGCAGACTTGAGAGGAAGGCAAATTCCAAATGCTGAATAGGTTCTGTCATGCGAGTGCATGATTTCCTCCATGGGGAGGTTGGCAACAGCTATGGAAAGCCAGATCCCTTAAAACCAACACTGGCTATTGGATATATGCTCAGGTATGCATTCCACCACTCTGGCCATGTTGTACAAAGCAGCAGCAAGACAAGAGGTGAGGTGAGGCACCTCAATTTTCCACCAGGTGCCCTTTCTGCTCTGGCATTGTGGAATGTCAGAGAGGAGGCGAACCAACAAATTGCCATGAGGTATTATTTCATGCTGCCTCCAAAGGTACACTGGCCTCCTCTGCCACTGGCCTGAGCACCTGAAAGGGTGTGAACCTGCAGCTGTGACAGGCCAAATCTTCTGGGATGTACATCTAGTGGATGTCAAGTAGACACCCCTAATACCTCCGTTCTCTCCAACAGCCATATCCTGCACCTCTTCTTTCATAGCCACAGCCGATCTCAATGCATAAATATGTTCCCCTGCCCTTTTGTTTCAGCAAATTGCTCCAACTCAAACTAAATCCACCATAAAGACTATCTCAACCTGCTGCAGGTCATGGGAATCTTGAAGGATATGTTTTTTTATTTAGACTGCAGGCCTAATTGCAAAGGTACAATTTAATCTGCCAGGGGTTGTGTTTCTATTGTGCAAAATATTTGAATGTATTACAAATAGGCTCCCACTGCTTGCCACTCTCAGAACACCACCAAGGTTAACTGCAACTTTCCTTCTGCTGTCGAATAGCTAACATTTTGGGTCCTATCCAATTAAGTCAGCTTGTCCTCAACAAATTCTGGCCAATGTCTGCGGAACTACTATTCACTTCTTATTTTTGGATCCAACCATGCTTGCCCCTCGATTCCCGTGATCTGTAATTGTAGCAGTGCTCACTCATGTGGCGTTTTCAGAAAACATTCTTAAAATTTAAATGAACAGTATCATATGAGCTTCCAAATTCTACTTTAGATCCACAAAATGTTTCAGTAAGTTCAGAAAACAGGACATTTATTTCCTAAAAATTGAATGACTGTCATTTATTAAGCTGTTATTATACAGGCACTCTTCCAATGTACAGATTGAGAGAAACTATTCGTTCTGGTAGAAGAGTTAAGAACAATGGGGAACAGCTTTAAAATTAGAGCTAAGTCATTCAGAGGTGATTTGCCAAAAAACATAGTGGAGAAAAAAGTAAACTGAAACTTTCTAAATTGAGGTCAATAGATTTTTGTTAGACAGACTAAGAGTTCCACAACAAAGATGGATCGATGGGGTTATGAACTGATCAGCCATTATGCAACTGAATCCTAGTACACTTCTGATGAGTTGAACAGCCTTCCCTTGTTTCTACCCAAATTTCTGATTAGTATAGTATTATTATAGCTAGTATTGATGAAAGGATAACAGATCTATAATCGGTCTATCTAGAGAAAAAAATATTCTCTTGTTCAGATTCCAGCACTTCTCGTTTGCCCAAGGTTTCAAAATAACTAAGATTTCAAAATAACAGGAAGCAAACAAATCAAAACTAAGGTTACAGATCTTCAACTGAAGGTCTTGGACTTGTGCCAAGAGAAGCAGCTGCTTTCCTTTTGATGCAGCTTATACTTGGACAGAAATAAAGACTGCCATGATAACAATAGGAAGATCTGCAAACATGGCTGTAGCACTAGTTACGTCAGTGCCAACCAAGTATTGCAGATCATTCAGTTCTTCAAATGCAATCCTGGTCTTTGTAGCTCATTAACCTGCATCTACTAGGTTTAGCTTCTAAATATTCCCGCATAAGCACGGAATTATCCTGCACAGGAAGATACCATTTGGTTCACAGTGCAAATACCAAATCTTTGAAAGAACTATTCCACTTACTTGCATATGATGATGTTGAACTCTTGTTAAATCTCTCCTTAACCTGTCTGCTCTGAGGACAGCAACCTAGTTTCTCCAGTCTCTCCATGTAACTGAAGTCCCATTCTAGCAAATGGTCACTAAGGCCTTGACTGATTTCTTAATTTATAGTGACCATAATACTCTAGTTGGGACATAACAAGTATAGCATAAAAGTGTAAGTTCTTTGCTTGTGTATTCTTCTCCTCGATTTGTGAAACCAATAGTATAATGTGGTTTTATAGCAGCCTTCTCAACTTGTCCTGCCACAGAAGTTTACTTTTAAAAAAGTCTTCAGTTTTGCCAAGGATGTTGCCTGGATTGGAGAGGTTGAACAAACTTACATTGTTTGTACTAGAGCGTTGATGACTGAGGGATGACCTGATAGAAGTATATACAATTATAAGAGGCATGGAAAGGGTGGATAAGTCAGTCTTTTTGATAGGGGGGAAATGTCAAATACTAGACAGCATAGGTTTAAGGTGAGAGGAGAAATATTTAAAGGAGATGTGAGAGGCAGTTTTTTTTAAATGGCAGGTGCCTGAAATGTGTTGCCAGGGAGGTGGTAGAAGCAGATACATTAGCAACATTTAAGAGGCTCTTAGACACGAGTAGATAGAGAACAGAGGGGATGTGGACCACGTGTAGGCAGATGGAATTAGTTCAGAATGGCATCATGGCAGGCACAGACACGGTGAGCTGAAGGGCCTGTTCTTGTGCTGTACAATTTCATACTCTACCTTATATGTTCTCTCTGTTCCTGCACTCAGGTTAAAATTATAGAATTTTGATTTTATTGTTTCTAGCTAAATCCCCAACCCTTTGTGCTACCGCAAAAGTGTAGCAATGCCACTCAGAAGGATCACCAGCATGGCTAGTGAGAGAAACAAAAATGTTATACTGATGCAAATGGCAATCAGAGGTGGAAGAGGAAGGGGTAGTTTTAAGTAAACTATCAAGTTCTGACCGCCCTGTCATAAGAAGGATATTGTTAAGCTGGAGAGGGCTCAGAAAAGATTTACCATGATGTTGCCGGGAATGGAGGGTTTGAGTTATAGGGAGAGACTGGATAGGCTGGGACTTTCTCCACTGGAGCGTAGGAGGTTGAGGGTCAACCTTATAGAGGTTTATAAAATCATGACGGGTATTGATAAGGTGAATGATAGGTGTCTTTCCCTAGGGTGGGGGAATTCAAGACTGAGGGACATAGTTTTAAAGTGAGAGGAGAAAGATTTAAAAAAGACATGAAGGGCAATTTTTTCTTTCACACAGAGGATGGTTCGTGTATGGAATGAACTTCCAGAGGACATGGTGGATGCAAGAACAGTTACAACATTTAAAAGGCATTTATATAAGCACAAAAATAGGTAAGGTTTGAAAGAAAAGGGCCAAGCGCAGGCAGGTAGGACTAGTTTAGTTTGGGATTATGGTTGGCATGGATTGGTTGGACTGACGGGTCTGTTTCCTTGCTGTATGACTTTATGATTCTCTATAAGCTGTGCTTTACTTTGGTTGGAAGCATCACGATGGTTAGTCCCTAATGACAAATTTTTGTGGCATACCTGCAGCAGTCAGCACACTTTAGTGCAAGATAAACTGACTTTGGAGATGTTTCACAAGAGGTTGAGGATCTGTGTCTGAAAAGCACTTTCCCAAGATCACTCCAATCCGATGAAAAGAGTCACATTGGGTGAACAGAAATAGGGGCATGCAATGCAACAGAGAACATGAGTGAGTGAAAATGATTGACCTCAATATGGTAATCCTTGCTACCTGTCCCCAAACAAATGAGGCTGTGATCCACAATAATGTTTGACAGAAACAGGGAAATAGTGATTTTGTACTAAATGTACCACGAGTCAATAAAGGTTTCAGTACAAAGAGGAGCACTGGGATTTGTTTGCTGTCATCCTGTCAGTTACTTTACCACAACAATTTACAACTAGGTTTGAAGTGGCATAGACCACTCCAGCAGAGAAAATTCGGTGTATTCAAAATGTCAGTTCAAGGAGTTATACACTTGGGAGTTGAAGCTAGCAAGGATAATCAGTGGAACACTCATTCCCATTTTATTGTTGGTTGGGGATCTTTTATCTATTCAGAGTTTCAAAGGGGTTTTCTTGGCATTCTGCATAGCTCAAAAAAAGTTTGAAGGGTGAACTGGAGGTGGTTAGGTAACATTTTGCAACAGATGGGGATCATCTCCTGGCGCTTTCCAAGGCAAGTTTAATAAGACCAGGGTGGAAACTATGCCAGAGAAATTAATTTTACATCAGGTGATAGGATTAAATGCATTACTCATCTTGCATTTTAGTTGTAATATACAGTATTTTTCAATTAATAACTGTAGGGCAGACTGGGCTCCATAGCTGTAGAACACGAGGTTCACACAGAATTGCTCATATGATATTGTAACAACCTGACATCGGCTTACTGTAGGGGAGGGAAAAAGAAAACTGAAGAGGCTTCCATAAATACTTCCTATTATGTAGATGGTGGCAAATGAAAATCTGCATTATGACATTTCCCCACTAGCACAGAAAAGAATGTTTTATACGGCAGCAAAGATAATTCTCCCTCTGCACCCACATAGTCAGTCTTAGGGCAGAATTTAACTGGTAGCAGCATTTCCTGCCATGCCAGAGGCAGGGTCAGCAGGGAATACATCTCATACAGTGTCAGTTGGCTACGGGCAGAACTTCTGCCCCTTACTTGGCATCTCGGAGAGCTGCCAGTGACTTTGAGTAGCTGAGGGCCTGTGGGCCTTAATGGGAAGACAAAATGGTTGGAGAGAGCACCTGGACGGGGGCAGGGACCTGGGGGGGTGGCGGTGGGAGACAGGATTCATGATGGAGGCCATACCATACCTTTTCCCAGCATGCTCTGAGCAAGTTCATTTGTAAAGCTTTCCCCAACCATTTCTTATTTCCTCCTGCTGGCCAAGAAGCAGATCTTGAGTGATTATTAATTAGCCACTTAAGGACCTCAACTGGGGCAGGGGCAGTCAGGATGCTCTTGATCTTGGCCATTCTGCCAAATTTCAGAAAGTTCATTGCTGGCAAAAGAGTGGATGGTGGCAACAGCAGCTGAGGAATTCCAACCATGCCAGTGGACTCTCAGGATTCTTTACCTTTATTAGCTGTCTCACGCAATTGCCATCTCAAAGGTGAAAAATGCAATGGAGGATTAGGAGTTGGCAGCTGCATTTGACCCTGTGCCAGGTAAGCTTTCTAGCTTGAGATCTGAAGTCATTCCAATATGCTTTATGTCACATTTTATGCTACTAAAGTTTCAGAGGATCATACATGCTACATCATACTGTTATCCATCAATGACAACATTGGTAGAAGTAACCACGACAGAGTCCATGCGGCGGCAAAGTCTCTATCTTCACATTGTGGAGCACTATCACTGTGCGGAATAGGACAAATTTTGAACAAAGTTAACAACTCAAGACTAGGCATCCAGGAATTACTGTGGGCCAGCAGCAGAATTGCATTTAATCACTGTCTGTAACCTCATGGCCTGCCATATCTCTTCCTCTACCAATACCAACAAGCCAGAGGATAAACCCTGGTTCAATAAAAAGTACAGGAAGGCATGGCAGGAGAAACACCAGACATACCCTAAAAATGAGTTGTCAACTTGGTGAAGCCACTGTACAAGATTATTTGCCAAACACTGCAAGCAGTGAATAATAAAACTAAGGCATCTAATGATCAGATTGAAGCTCTCTAGTCCTACCACCTGCAGCCATGAATATTGGTGAACAATTAAATTAACCAGGGGCAGTGGCTTCACAAATGGACCCGTCTTCAATGGTGGAGGAACCCTGTCACATGGAATGTAAAAAAACAAAGTTAAAGTATTTGCACAGAGATAGTAGGAACTGCTGATGCTAGAGTCTGAGCTAACAAGGTGTGGAGCTAGACGAACACAGCAGGCCAGGCAGCATAGAGGAGCAAGAAAGCTGATGTTTCGGGTCTGGACCCTTCTTCAGAAAAAAAAAGGGTCCACGCCCAAAACGTCAGCTTTCTTGCTCCTCTGATGCTGCCTGGCCTGCTGTGTTCATCCAGCTCTACACCTTGTTATCCTAAAGTATTTGCACGTGTTTTCAGCCAGTAGTGTGAAGTGGATGATCCATCTGGTCTTCCTCCTTGTGAGGGCCCATTATCAGACATAGCAGTCTTCAGCCAATTTAGCTCATTTAATCTGATATCAAAAAACAAATGAAGACACCAGATACTGCCAAGTCTATAACTTCTGGCAACATGCTCCATAACTATACCATAGCCAAGTTGTTTCAGTACAGCTATAAAATGGGCATCTACCCACCAACATGGAAAATTCCTGAGTTAGGTCCTGACTACAGAAAGCATCTTGAGGTACTGGCCAGTTAGTCTGACCATCAGCAAACTGATGGAAGGGATCACTGACAATGCTACTAAGAGACATTTCCTCAGAAATAACCCGCGTAATGATGCTCAGGTTGTCTGCCAGGGCCACTCAGGTCCTGACTTCATTACGGCCTTAGTCTTAACCTGAACAGAAGAGCTGAGTTCCGGAAGTGAGATGAGAATGTCTGCCCTTGACATCAAGACAGTGACTGACAGACTATGGCATCATGGAGCCCTAGCAAAACTGGAATCAATGCAAATTGGGGTAAAGCTTTCTACTAGTTGGAATCATACCTGGAACAATGGAAGATAGTTGAGGTCATGCACCATCAACAAGATGCATTGCAGCATCCCACAAAGCTCCTTTGACAGCACCTTCTAAACCAGACTTTACTATCTAGAAGAACAAGGGCAGCAGGTGAGTAGGAAATTCCACACTACCACCTTGATTTCAAACTATCGCCATTCCTTCAGCTCTGCTGAGTCAAATTCTAGAATTCTCTTCCTAACACCACGTGTGTACATGTCCTTGTACGGATTTACATGGACTTAATTAGTCCAAGAGTCAACTCAGCACGACCTTCTCAAGGAAAGTTAGGCATGGGCAATAAATGCTGGCCTCACCAGGTACTCCTGAACAAATAAAAACAAGACTGTGCTTCATATTATAATTCTACCATTCCCACACTGCCAAAATTGGTTGTTTTGGAGTCTCACATCCATTCGTTTGATCTCTTTACTTAAATGTCTCAGAACAGAAAATAGACATTTCAATAGTTCTGTTTGTTGGTTGGTGTCTACTGTGTCCACGTTACATATTCTATACTAGCTTCGTCGAAATACAAAATTTTATCATATAAATTTACAGTTTAAATTCTGAGACCTCAAAGCCATAAAAAATATGTAGACTACCAAGGTGATCAATATATTTTGAATACAAGAGTTTGTTTAGAATTTATTTGAGAGAAACGAGAATAGACTTGATAATGTGGTTGATTCACTCACTGAGCTGGTTTGTTAGTTTGCAGACGTTTCATTACCCTGCTGGGTAAAATCATCAGAACAGCCTCCGATGAAGCATTGTTGTGTTTTCCCACTTGTTTTTGTTTGCAGTGGTGTGTATATAGGATCTAATTCTATGTGTTTATTGATGGCCTTCTTGGTGGAGAACCAGGTCTCTAGAAATTCCCGTGCTTGTCTCTGTTTGGCTTGTCCTAGGATCCTGACATTGTCCCAATCAAACTGGTAGTTCTCCGTGTCTGTGTGTATGGAGACAAGTGAGTATTGGTTGTGTCTTTTTGTGCTAGTTGGTGTTCAGGTATTCTCGTCGCCAGTTTCCTTCCTGTCTGTCCAATGTAATGTTTGCCGCAGTCCTTGCATGGAATCTTGTCTATCATGTTGATTCTATCCATAGTGGGTAAGGAGTCTTTGGTTCTGTTAGCGGTTGGCGTAGGGTTGATGTAGGTTTGTATGTTACTCTGATGCCAAGTGGCTGTAGGAGTCTTGTGGGCAGTTCAGATACGTTCTTGATGTATGGTAATGTGACAAGTGGGTAATGTGACAAGTGTGTCAAGGTGTACTGTATCTTCCTGATGTTGTGTGTGTGACAGGCAGCTTTGGACCCAGCTGTTGAGGTATCCATTGTCTCTAAATACTTGGTGGAGGCATTCTTCTTCATTTTGACGTAGTTCTGGGTTGCTGCAGGGTGTTGTGGCTCAGTTGAACAGTGTTTTTACGCAACTCTGTTTGTGGATGTTGAGGTGGTTACTACTGAAATTTAGTACTTGATCTGTGTGTGTGCCCTTTCTGTATACTTTGGTCAGAAATCTCCTGTTGGCTTTGCGTTCTACCATCACGTCAGGAATGGTAGCTGTTTGTTCTTTTCTTCTTCTCTGGTGAACTTGATGCCTGTTTGATCCTGCAAACTAACAAACCAGCTCGGCTAGTGAATCAACCACAGCATCCACAACCCGAGCTGCAAATCTACTCAAGAACCTTAAATAGACTTGGTAAGTTTTGGAGTAGCTATATGGCGTGAACACTAAGTACCATCAGGTGAAACTGTATCCAAGGCCCAGAAACAGAAATCAAGCAGAGGATTGTGCAAGTTTTTTTTTTAAAAAGTGGTGTGGACTGAGGAATTATTGACTGTTCAGACAGATAGCATTCTCTCCATTCTGCGTTAGATAATATGCCCGTTGGATTCAGTGGTGAGGGAGTCATCATTGAACCAAGGTGGACGTTCTTTGATGTTTTAGAAACAATGTTACAGTGGATGGTGCAGCAAAGCCACAAGATTCAGTCTGCATTCTGCCTATGTTTAATTTCAGTTGTGCCGATTAAGAGCAATTACAGGAGGCCAGTGATGCCTTCCACCACTAACTCAAAACAGCAAGATCCACGCCCTATTTGCATGCACTGAAGCACAGTATTCACATGTTGCTGTAGCAACATAAAAATTAGAACCTGAAAATGCTAAAATCTGAAACTGAAACAACGCCAAGCAGCTTAGTCAGAAACAGCAGACAGAAAAGATAGCTTTTTTTTAAAAAAGGAGTCTAGCTGACAAAAGGTCAATGACAGAACTGTGATAACCCATGCTTCCCTTAGTAAATGCCAACTGTTCTTCAGTATTTCCTGTTGCTACAAGATTGTTTTCAGTAAGCGTACCCACTTTTGTTGGCTCCTTTTGGATGTCATACCCATTATGAAACAGTCTCATCAGTATCTCGGAAAAGCTTTTACTAGATTTGTAAATCTGAATAAATCTGTGGAACAGCTTTATATTAAGAAATTTACTGCAACACTGCTCAGTAATAAAGAAAGAGATAGCAAGAACTGCAGATGCTGGAGTCAGAGTCAACACAGTGACCTGAAACATCGACTTTCCTACTCCTCTCTGATGCTGCCTGATCTGCTGTATTCCTCCAGCTCCACATTGTGTTGACTCAGTGATAAAGAAATCAGATTACTAAGAACACATCTTCTTGCAGCTTCTGCATCAGTATTTTTGAGGGTGAATGGGGGAGGGGTTGGGCGAGTCTTTGATTTTCCTTTGGTTGGAATGGGTTCCATAAAATAAGCAGACGTTTACGTTTATTGGAATGTCGAAAGTGAGGGGTTTTTTGGTGAAGTTTTCTATGTAAGTGCAAACTAAATAAAGACGCAACTATTTCCTCTTCAATACAGAGAAAGAAGAAAAGCAATCTGTGATGGCCAATGTACAAGGATACCATGAGTTGGACAAGGAACAAAATCAAATTCAGATTGCAGAATATATAGATGAGTGCCCTCAGATATTTACACTAGCAGAAATAATGGGACTTCAACAGTCAGCACTCGCTGAATTACACTGGTAAATTGACAAAGCACTCTGTATGGACAGCAGTAAAGAAAAATACTTGCACTTATACCACGTCTCATCATTTCATGACAATATCCTAAAAGTCTCACATTTATTTCTCTTACAGTCAGCAATATCTCAAAGCTGGTTCATCTACTGATTTTGGTAGCCGCCCATTACCAAAAAGAGATGTTAACAGGGCCAAAGGATGGAAAAGAGCAATGATTTGACTTGTGAAGCTTGAGTAAATTTGATTCCTTTTAAAATGTTTATGTCTTGAATCTATCACACATCAAGTTCAAAAAGATATTGTCTGTGATTTCTGTTTGGTTAAGAGTTGCCACAGTTAGTCAATGGAGTGGGAATATAATCACTTTAATAGACCTGTCCCAACACTCTCTTGTAGTTACAAATTAAACAGCAGAGCACTTCAGATTGTAATTATATTTTTCTAGCTGAGTGAATCAAAAGGAAAACTGTGTGCTTAACCATTTCAGTAAAAGGCCAATGTTAGCTTTTTAAATGGCTGCCTTTGTTTTCTCAAGAAATATTTATATTTCCAAAATTAAGCAAAAAGTATTCTGAAGCAGCTCAAGATACAACAGTGGTGAAATTCTAAGGATGCTACAGCTAATTAGGTTATTTATAATTTGGAAGCAAGATGGTCAATGCATTGCTTGTTGGCTAATCCAACATTTGAATAGTTTAACGTATGAAATGAAACAGTTTATACATCAACCTGGTAGATACACACCACCTAAACATTTCCTCTTCATTACATTTGTACAGACTTAGTCCTGCTTCAGTAAGCCAATATCAATTAATGAGAGGGTGAAAACATTTGAGTAGAATGAGAATCCAACTGCATACAAATACATTAAAAATCGGTTTGATCAAAAGGTTGTCAACTCAAACACCATCAACTGCAAAGAGTAGCTGTCCTAGCAAAATGAATTTAACAGCAACATTTCTGTGCCTCAGCCTGGTATGCAAGATGATAAATCACACTCTTTTGTTGAATCATTTATACACAAGCTATGAATATTGTTTGTGTTGTTTATGAGGCAGAAGAGACTGCAGAATCAGTCTGTCACAACACTGATTAGAAGGCCATTGTTGTCACTTGCATATAATATGATGAGATACCAAGCTACTAACTTGAGGTTGGGATAGGTGCTTGTCTAAAGGGATAAACCATAGTGTGTGGTGGATACACAAATAAGTCTCAGCAGAAGAAGCTCTTCCTTATAGAACAGGAAACAGTTTATACATCTCAATAACTATACATTGGTTACATTTGTTCCTAGGCATATTAACATATACTGACACGATGCAGGTAGGACCCGCATGCCTCCATCAGGGAACAGTGCCAGTCCAAGAATTGTCTATCCGAAGTGTCCAGTGTTCCACTCAGTTGATGTATTATCGCCAGAGTGGGCACAGCTTAGGCACAGTTTCACAGATTACCCTTTCAAATTCATTACTTTGTATAGCGCAGTCCAGTTTTGGATTTGTTACAAACAGAGGAAAGGTAAATTGAACTTCTTTCATTTCGCTGTCCTTCTGTCCGTCAGACGGAGGTTTTTTTTTTGGCTTGAAATAAACTGTGGCATGTTTCGTCCAAAACCATCTGTTTGAGAAGTCCAAGTTTATTATGGTTTGCAACAAACTCTCTGTAAAGTGAAATCAGAAGTATGGTGTGCATTCAAATCTGGCAGATAATTGTTGCATTACACGTGACAAACACAAAAGTACGGAAAAAGGAAAAATGATTCACAATTTAGAATAACTTTTTAAAATTTGGATATTAATTGATGTGATTATTAATATCTAGAGAGTATGTGTCTAGTGAATGCTCCTCCCCGTAGGAACTCAGATTTGGTGGGTTCTGCTACTCAAGGTAAGAGTTGCAGAATTTCCTTTAAAGTTGATGAAGGCTCAGCAGTATCAGATAGGTGTACAAGGAGAATTTGTTCACATTCTAAACGGTACAAAAAATTCAATGGCACCGATCCACAATCCACGGCTAACTAGAAAAGTTAAAGCTAGTATTGAACTTAAAGCAAAACATATAAATGTGCTAAGTCAATTGGCAGGTCAGAAGATTAGTCTGAAAGCAAAAGGCAACAAAGAATGACCAAAATATTAATATGGAGGGAAAAATTAGAGTAACAGAGACAGCTAGCCAGAAATATAAAAATAAATAGGAAGAATGTCATTAAAAGAGTTAAAGTGAACATTGGGCCAATAGAAACTGGGTTTGGAGAATTAATAATGGAAAATAAGGAAATAGCAGTTGAACTGAACAGGTATTTTGATTTGGTCTTCACCTTAGAGGATACAAGTAACATCCCAAAACTAGCGATAAATCTAAAAATAGAAGGGAGGGAGGAACTTGGGAAAATCACAATGACCAAAGACGTGGTACTGAGGGATAACTGTGTCCAGGTGCTGAAGGACTTCATCAGATGGTCTTAAAAGAAGGAGGGAGTGTGAGAGTCAATATATCGATTTTAATTTTCCAGAACACTCTTGATTCAGTGACAGTTCTGTAAAATTGGAAAATGGCACATAACTCCTTTATCCAAAACGGGAAGGTCACAGAAAGCAGGAAACTCCAGGCCAAATATCTCAATATTTGGCATAGGAAAAGAAGTGGCAAGGTGGTGGCACCGCCTGGGGCTCTTGAGCCAGTCTGCTCCAGACCAGCGGCATCCTCTTCTCTCTCTCCCTTTCATTTTATTTTCTTTTCCTTCATCTTCGAGGCCAGAGCAATGTCGGTGGATGAAGCATAATTAGCATGGATCAGGACTCCTGGTGGCAGGGGCAGTTCCGGGAGCCTGGACTCTTAGCAGTGGTGCTAGGAGTAGGGAACCCTGGCAGTTGGCCCGGAGCATGGATTCTTGGCGACTGGCGGTGACTGAGGTAGAGACCCCTAGTGGTGGTAGGCCCAGGGTTGGACAACTCTTGGTGGTAGCAGGGCCTGGGGCGACGACTCCTGGCTGCAGTAGGCCCAAAGCCTAGACTCTTGGTCCAGGTAGTGGTGGTCCTCAATGTCGTTGCAGAGATCTTGCAGAAGCCCTGGAGCCATGCTTGAGACCCAATCTGAACAGAAGATGAAATCTAATTTAAAATGATTTCTTTCTTTTTCTAACTTAAAATGGCTGGATTGTGGCGAAAAAACACTTCTCATTGTATCTTCCTGGATATATGTGACAATAAAATCATTCATTCAAAAGTTGTAAGTTATTTTTTAAATTGCAGCAGGGCAATTGGATAAATGCAAGATAATGGAGCATACTCAACATAGCTTTGTGAAAGAGAAATCACCTTTGACCAATCTATTTAGTTTCTTTGAGGTGGTGCACCATGCTGCGGATAAAGGGGAACCAGAGGATATAATGCACTTAGATTTCCAGAAAGCATTTCAAAGTACCACATGAAAAGTCATTGCAGAAAATAAAAGCTCATGGTGTACTAGAGATCATACTTGCATGGATAAAAAAAAAAGTTGACTAACAGGAAATTGAGAGTAGGCATGAATAAGTCTTTTTCAGGTCAGCAAGATGTTTTTGTGTGGTGTGCCACAGGAAGTGGTGTCGGGACCTCAACATTCAGTTATACAAATTATTTAGACGAAGAATCAGAAGGTACGATTGCCAAATTTGCTGCTGACACAAAGATAAGTTGGAAACTAAATTGTTCACACATTTCCAAGGGTATGAGACTCCTGCGGATGGTGACTGAGCTCTATTCTGGTAATTGCTAAATGGAACTTCCCAGAAATTGCAGTCATCTTGCATCATGCGATTGGTAGAAGCCATGCTATAGTCCAGCAAAGTTCAATACAAAAACATTAAAAAGGAGGGCTTTTTTAAAAAACAATTTATGATATGTTTTGGGTCTTCTGGGTGCTGACAGATTCGATCTTCATACCACTTTTAATATAGATAAAATATGACTTGAAATGACTTAAGATAGCATGTTAAGTGGGGGAAGAGTTTCACCGAGCAAAGAAATGCTGATCCAATCCAGTGAACCTCAGATACTCAATGAAGATGAAACTTTTTTTTTCCCCCACAGTGATGAGAATAAGAGGGGAAGTTATACTGTGCCATTCTCAAGTTTACTCAGCAACAGTTTAGAAACAACATTAATAGAAGACCTACAGTGGGCCACTTGACTGTTTATTATTGAGGCCTCAAATAAAGCATAGCTCATCCTAGAACTCCAATTTTGTCTCATCTAGATTTCATGAAATTTCTTCCCTAGCAGCTTCCTTAGGAATTCTATACAGAGGTGGTTATTTAGCATATATTTTACATTGTAAAACAATCTTTTTTCACAAAGAGATAAATTGGAAACAGTGCATTCACATCTCCTTTGGACCAACTGTTTGTTCCTTTACTGATGTTGTTACCATTCATTTCTACCATGTGATCGCCTTCCCTCAAACAGACCTTTCTTCATCTTAAATGGGAACTTCCTCTTACTGCTGTTTCCCTGCCTCCATACTTGCTTGAAATATAACACATCTTTAACGTTTACCAGGTCTGATGAAACATCAACCCAAAACATTAATCCTATTACTGTCTCCAGAGACACTGCTAAGCAATTTCTGTTTTTATTTCAAATTTCCATCACCAACAAGATTTTTGCTTTTATCCCAGTACAAGAGCCAGGTTGTCTGAATTCTTCTAATCCTGAAGATATTCTCTACATGGTAATTATTAGATTGACAGTGTCCAAACTTCTTATGCCTTAAATAGGACAAGCTTTCATTAAAGTAGAAAGTCCAGTTACCACAAATATGGCACCAATCAAGCTGTCACTGACTCTTGGAACAGCTGTTTTTTTAAAGTATATAGACAGAAAAATATAAAGCAAATGATCCTGTGCCAGCAGTTAATTCCGTCCACATCAAGCACTTATGCTTTACTCCTTAACTATTAGGAAAAGCAAGCATGCAAATTTATACTCAACAGCTATCTAGCAGAATCATTATATTTAAAATGTAATTAGTGTGACTGCCAGGACATCATCTTACCCACTGCAGTACAGCATCAGGAAACAGACTTTAATTTTAAACTTGCTATTTAATCATGCTGTCTTGAAATTAGAAACTAAACTGAGGAGTGAAATTTACTTAAAAGAATTATAGTGTTGAATTTGAATGATGCATACAGTGTGTTTTTGGAAGATCTGATGTGATAGGTCAGTGCTTTTAGGAGAAGAAGTCCAAATCTTGCATTGATGATCCCCTTAAGAATTAGGTTTCTCTGGGTGCTGTAGGGATTGGTACTAGGCCCCAGCTATTCACAATGATTTAGATGAGGGACCTAAATGTAATAGCTCAAAATTTGCAGATGACACAAAGCTGGATGCAAGGATAAGTTGCGAGAAGGATGCAGAAATGTTGCAGTGTGATTTGGAGAGGCTGAGTGAGTGGGCAAATGCATGGTAGATACAGTATAAAGTGGATAACTGAGAGGTTATCCACTTTGGTAGCAAAGAAAGTAAGGAAAATTATTATTTAATGGCTATAAATTGAGAAAGGGGAATGTTCAATAAGACCAGGTTGTCCTCATGCTCTAGTCGCTGAAAGTAAGTGTGCAGGTGCAGCAAGCAATAAAGAAGGCAAACTGTATGTTGGCCTTCATAGCGAGACGTTGCGAGTACAGGAACAAGAATGTCTTGCTACAATGATACGAGGCATTGATGCGGCCATACCTGGAATCTTGTGTGCAGTTTTAGTCTCCTTATCTGAAGAAGGATGTTCTTGAATAGAAAGAATGCAAATAGAGTGCAAATAGAAAGATTTACCAAATTGATTCCTGGGACAGTAGGATTGACATATATGGAAGGATTGCGTCAGTTAGGATTGTCTTCACAGGCACTTACAAGAATGAGGTCAGGGGAGGGATTCTCACCGAAACCTCCAAAATTCTAACAGGACTAGACAGGTTAGATGCAGCAAGGATGTTCCCGATGGTGGGTGAGTCCAGAACCAGGGGTCATTGTTTAAGGATAAAGGTTAAACCTTTTAGGATGGAGGAGAGATTTGTTCACCTAGTGAGTCACCTAGAGCCTGTGGAAAGTGGTGTGCCTATGGAAAGTGCTTCACAGGAAGTGGTTGAGGCCAAAACTGTGTGTGTTTTCAAGGAGGAGGTAAATATAGCTCTTGTAGCTAAAGAGATCAAGAGACTAGCGTATTGAGGTCAATGATCAGCCATGATCATAATGAATGGCGGAGCAGGTTCAAGAGGTCGAATAGCCTACTCCTGCTCCTATGTTTCATATTTCCAGCATATGCAGTATTTAGCTTGGAAGGCTTTTCTTATATCTGCATTGATGCTTGGAATCATGTACTATGAACCTTAAAAAGTTGTGAATTAATAGCATATGTCAATAATCTGATATGATTAAGCTAAAGCATATGTAAAATATACTGATCTGTACTGCCTTTCATTTATTGACAGTTGCTCCATTTTTATGCTCAAGAAAAATCCATCAATCCCAGTCATGTTGTCCCAGTATCCATAGCAATTTTCATTTTATGACCTTACAAAAACCTGATGACAGAAAAATTCCAATTTTAAAAGTCACAAGGTCTTTCAGACGATTTCACTCCCACAGCAACATTTACTGCAGTAGTGTTAGATGTCTGAAAATCTGCAGTATACAACTTCCTAAGATCAAATACAAGCTCAGGGCTCCGTAATCTGCACTGGAAAAATCAGGATGGATAGCAGTAGTTTTATGAAGCACATTGTATATTAACAGCCCATCATTTTACACACACAGCACATTTTTCTAAAAGCCTAGGATATATATTGAACAATTTAAAGCAAACAGTAATAAAATTCAGATTTATCACTTTAAGGATTAATAATATGATATCTCATCACTCAGATATTTTAAAAATTCCTTCATCGGGGGACGGCAGGGGCTTATGTTCAAATCCCCATCACATCTGATGCTGGATTTAAGTTCAATAAAAATCTGTAATGATGACCATGAAATAACTATTAATAATCGGAAAGACTCATCTGAATCCCCCACTATCAACATCCTGGGGGTTACCATTGACCAGAAACTGCTCTAGACTAGACATATAAGTACAGTGACTACAAGAGCAGGCCAGACGTCAGGAATACTGCGGCGAGTAACTCACCTCCTGACTCCCAAAAGTCTGTCCACCATTTACAAGGCGTAAGTCAGTACTATTATACTGACTTATACGTGTGCAGTTTTAAGACTCAAGAAGCTTGACACCATCTGGTACAAAGCAGCCCACTTGAGTGGCACCACATCCATAAACATTCAGGCCCTCCCCCGACTATTGTACACCACTGCTGCTACCGAGCAAAAATCTGCAAAATGCGCTGAAGAAATTCATCCACACTCCTCCAACAGCACCTTTCAAACCCATGATTGAAAACTTTCATTATGCAGAATGAAAAACTGCCTAATTAGGGACAACGATACTGGCTTTAGAGAGTTAAAGAAACTTTGTACCTGCAACGTGATGATATCTTGCCGTTTGAAGGGCTCATCGTTAAGGAGATCTTTGAAACACTTGGTCTTAATGTTCAATTGCTCCACAGCCTAATTGAAAAGAAATAAAATACTAAAAAGCTTCTGCCTACAGATAAAATGTTAGAAGTTTCTTCTGCAAACTCATTTATTACAGAGTTACAACAACCAACCACTATTTCTCCCTCTAAAGAGAACGTCAAGGGATGCGGCTCAATCACTCTCATGAAGCACAAAATTGAAGACCCTTTCTGATGTAGTACAATTTGCCCTGTACTGTTAGCTACAGTTGCAATGGTGAAGACCATAATTAAAAACAAGCAAGGCCAAAATCAAGACAAAAAAAAAGCAACAAAATACAGAGGATGCTGGAAACCTGAAATAAAAACTGAAATTAAAAACAGCACCTGTGGAGAAAAAAAGAGTTAATGTTTCAGATCAATAATCTTTTGTTTGAATTGGGAGAAGTGCTACAAATTTAAAATGAAAGAAGAGAAGGCCAGAATAAAAACAAAACAATCTCTAGAGAGTTGAAGAGATTAAACAGATTAGA
Organism: Rhincodon typus; assembly: GCF_021869965.1. Lineage (NCBI taxonomy): Eukaryota > Metazoa > Chordata > Chondrichthyes > Orectolobiformes > Rhincodontidae > Rhincodon > Rhincodon typus. The sequence continues at coordinate 23,254 of NW_025966257.1, forward strand.
CAGGACAATTTATTGACAAAGGATTAGTAGTGCAAGGCCAAAGGGAGTAGTAATGGGACAACTAACACAAGTCAGGGGCTATTGTGAATACCAAAATTGTTGCCTTAAAACAAAACAAGAATAAGACTGAAAATCTGAAAAGAGAAAAGAAGCAAAATGGGATCAAAGGTTACAGAATCCCTACAATGTGGAAGCAAACCATTTGGCCCAACGAGTCCACACTGACCCTCTGAAGAGCATCCCACCCAGACCCAAACCCCTGCCCTAATGATGTGAAATTGTTGAACTCAATGTCGAGCTAGATGGCTGCAAGTGCTGAACTGAAAAACGAGGTGCTGCTCCTTTAATGTTGAGCTAAAATCAAGCAGTTGTTTTTTCACCTTCCAGTCATGAAAGAATCTATTCTTTGGTTTGTCTCCGCAGTCAATACTGTCCGAACACCAGCTTTGCTACAGTAATGTTAAAAGACATATTTCAAAAGAAACTTGTTCAGAATTTACTGCAGTCAGTTTTGCAATCAGATGATGTCAGGTTTAGTTTAAAAAGCAAAGCTTGTTTTGCATAAATGCCAGGATCAAATGCAGTCAAGTTTAAATTTTTTATCAACCATGAAAAACCAGAAGCATTAAAATGCACCTCATCAAATGAGAATGAAGAATTCCATATCACCAGGATCTCTCTGCTGCTTCCTAAAAGCTTGAGGATTGGCCAGTGAGTGAAGACTACAAGCTGTCATACTATTAACGTGAAATCATTTGCTAATGGTGAATATGGGGAGGTAATGGAAAAAAAACCACTGCAAACGCATTTAGTGATCTTTAGCACACTAAATTCCGACATGCATATTATGTGCCATTCTCAAGCAATACACAGTGAAGTATCGTAATTTGGTTCAATATTGCCGTGGAATAACATATTAACTCAAACCAAAGGATGCCAGCACAGACGCTTGCCATCTATTACTGTCTAGCACAACGTTTGCTGATCTGTGGATATGTTGCAAATAAACACCATCACTATCACCAAAATACTACTACTGCAATCTATACTGACACATCAACAGCTCAAGTGTTATTCAGACATAAAAGCATGGATGGTCCAATATGTAATTTACAAAGGCGAGCACTGGTAGGGACAAATAGTTACACAAAAAATAAATCATCCTTCAGCTGTTTATTCCAGAAGCTATGTCTGTTGATGTTTTACAGCATTGGTATAAGTGGTTAGGAAACAGGCAAGCATTCCTTCATAGAATCCCTATAGAGTGGAAGTAGGCCATTTGGCCCATTGAGTCCACTCCAAGCATCTGAAAAGCATCTGTAACCCCACATTTCCCACGGCCCATCCACCTAACCTGCACATCTTTGGACTGTGGAAGGAAACCAGAGCACCCAGAGGAAACCCAATTTCTGTTTTTGTTTCTGATTTACAGCATCAGCAATTTTTTCGATTTTCAAATTTCTATTAATTTGTTTTCGATTCAACAAGGATAAAAAGGAGTACTGAATCCAGTTCTAAGAAATGAACAGGGCAAGTAATGTGCATTACAGTAGCAAATCATCTTCTAACAGTCATCACAATTTAGACTACAGTAACTATAGAAGGAAACGTCAAAAAAGGTAAATACATTCAATTGGAGAAAAGTTAACTTTAGTGGTTTGAGAAGGAGCCCTGTACAAGGGTTAATTAGAAAAGGCAATTGCAAAGTGCCAAAAGAACACTAATAAAAGAACAGAAGGTCTATTTCAGGTACAAATTAGGACTATTCCTTTGAAAAAAGCAGATTGGGCATCCACATCTAATGTGTTCTAGATATGAATGGAAATAAAATTAAAACAAAACCAGAAAAAAGGAGGCTTATCCCATATGTCAGGTGCAACAGACAGTGAATAACCAAGAATATTATGGAAAGTAAAGTATAACAAAATTAAAGATCAGAAGCCGGACGAAATTAAGGGAACAGACAATAATAAATTGAGCCCAAAGTCACCGGTCATCCCCCATCCTTGTGGGATTTATCCTAGGTCATTGAAAGAATCCAATTTAGAAATAGCAAAGGCAATGGTTACAATGCTTCAAATATCGACATTGTCAGGAGCACAGTACAAGGGGGCTCATGGGCTGCAAATACTTTATCATTGTTCAAGAAAGGAGAGTGTGATAAATCTGGAAACTATAGGCTAGTCAGCTTAATATTGGCAATGTACAAGTTCTTTGAAGGAATCAAAGTCAATTGAAAAGATCATCAAAGTCAAAATAAACCTTCATTTGGAAAGGCATTCACATTAATCAAGGAAGACAAGCTTAAATTCATTGCAGGTAAATCAAATATGACTATATTCATTGAATTCTTTGATGAAGAAACAAAGAAGTTTGATCAAAATAGTGCACTTAATGTTGCATGTATAGACATTCAGAAGGCATTAAACAAAGCACCACACAGGAGAATTTTTAAAAAGTTGGAATTATGGGGATCATGGGATTATGAATCTAACACTGGTTTTGTGATGGGAAGCAGAGTGCCCTATTAGATGAGTCCATTAATATTTTAAATTATTATAAACAGCCTAGACAACTTTAAAGTTTAAAGATGATATAAAACTTGACAATATAGCAGACAGTATTGAGGACAGCTGTATGCTTCAGGATGGTGAAATGGATAGAAGCATGACAGGTGGAAGAAGATGTGAAGAGGCTACCTTTTCCCAAAGAAAATGATGATGCTAACATCTGGTTCACAAACACCTAACATGAGAAACAGAACAAGGAAGAAGCCATATGGCCCCATGAACCTGCCCTGCCATTCCTTAAGATAACAGTTAAGCAGATTTGGCCTTAATTCCACTTTCCTGGCTCCCTCCTGTCGATCAGAAATCTGTTTCATCCTGCCTTAATATATTAAAAGCCCAGCCTCCGCTCCTCTCTGGGATTGAGAATCCCAGAGGCAGAGGAAAACAAAAATATCCTTAAATAAAAGATTCCTTATTTTCAACTGTGCTCTCTCGTTCTAAATTTTTCCATGAGGGAAAACACCAGCTTAGCATCTGCCTGTTAAGCCCCCTCAGAACCTTAGATGTTTCAGTAAGATCACCCCATTATTCTAAACTTCAAGGAATAGAGAGCCAAATGACTCAACTTTTCTCATATGAGAACTGCTTCATCCCGGGAATCAGCCAAGTGAACTTTCTCTGAACTGCTTCCAATAAACATAAGTCTTACCTCAAACAAAGGAGATCAAACTTGATGCAGTACTCTAGGCGCAGTCCTGTTAATGTGCTGTAAATTGCAGCAAGACCTCCCTACATTTATACTCCTTCCTGTTTGCAATATAAAAGTCTATTTGCCTCTTTAATTACTGCATTACCTGCAGGCTAACCTTTTGAGATTCACGTACAAGGACATTAGATTCTGCTCTACTGAAGTATTCTGCAACTCTAGATAACATTCTGCTTTTCTACTCTTTCCAAATTGGCAACCTTGCATTTTTAGTCCTAACATTTTCCCACATTTTACACTATCTGCCCAATCTATGACCACCTTATTAAACTATCTTTGTTTCTTTCCAAGCTCTTTGTGGCCTCCACACACATTGCTTTCCTACCCATTTTTGCACCATCAGTTAATGACTACAATATCCCCGGTATCTTCATCCAAATAAGTAATACAGATTGCAATAAGCATGGCCCAGCACCATTGCTTGTCAACCTGAAAATGACACTTTTACCCAAACTGATTTCTGTTAGCTAGCCAATCCTTTAACTATGCTAATAAAATATCTCCTTCACAATGAGTCCTTACCTTTACATGGCACCTTGCTCTTTGGAAATACAATCTTACTGTTCTCCTTTATCCATCTTGCTTATGTCCTCAAAGCGCTCTAATAAATTTGTCTAATATGATTTCCCTTTCATAAAAACATGTTTACACTGCTTGATTTATATCTATAATGTAGCTACTATAAGGGCGCTATAATCTACACATACCAGAAACGCCTTTTCCCTGCCAATTCTCACCTCCAGTCAAACTTATTATACATCTTGAGCTTCCAAGCAAAGATCATTTCAATAGCGTGCTGATCTCATCCTTTATTGACAGTGTTACCCAACCTCCTTTTCCATACTTCATATTTTTCCAAAAAAACAAAAAGTCCTTGAATATCCCGTACCCATTCTTGATCACTTTGTAACCATGTCTCTATCAAGGCCATCATATCATACCAATTTCTATCTAGTAATGTTAGCAATTCATTCATCTTTATTTGAATGCACATAGCAATCACCATTAAAGCCTTCTAATTGTCTTTTTACATTTTTGCCCTATTCTGTCACTATTTTCTAATTCACTCTTCTGTTTGTGCTCTGACCTTTTTTGTCACACTGTAGTCATCATTCCCTCGATTATCATCATCCTGCATTATTGAGTTGTCCTTTCTCATCAACTTTCTAAATCTCCCAATAAATGAACCGTGCAGCCTTTCAATAACTAATGCAACCTAGTTTACTACGGGCAAAGTGAGGCAGGTTGGCAGGCTATGGGAGGCACTGTAGTTCAGTTGAATCTTGTGATAACTGGAATTTCAGCAGGGATCACCAGACAATGCACACGATTCCATGTTTTCATTTCTTGTGAGACATTGGGAGCAACCTACAGCTGTAGCTGCAATCCATTCCGAAACCAATTCAGCTCAACCTGGGGCTACTTCCTTTGTAAGATCAATACTATTCTCTATAATCCATTTACCAACTCAGTGTCTGAAATGTTCAAGCCAATTTGAAAAGCTATATTTCCAGGGGATGTCCCAAAAGTCCTTTCTTACATCAGACATGAACAGCATTAAGCTTGGGTAGACAGAAACGGCAGCAACACAACATGTCAATTGCTATTTAATAAAAGCACAAAGCATATTAATTATAGAGTTCAGGCTAGCACGAGGGGTTCCAGGAAATCATAACACAATAATGACTGGGTAGTTCAACATCCCAAAAGGTAAAGGCAAGGGATAAAAGGTACGACTATTATCAGAAGTCATAAATGATGACTGCTTGACAAAACTGCACCCAGACTACTATCCAGCCAAGAACTTTCATTGATATAAATGAAGAACTTAGTGAAGCTTTTATAATTAGGTTAGTTCCAAAAACAGCAATTCTAACTGATCACTGGATGACAGGAAATGTCACTTCCATACTTACAAATTGCACATTAAAGAAATGATAGTGAAGTTTAAGTAACATGTTTTGACAAAAATGCTCAAGCCAATGCTCCTGTCCTCACTGGCTTCCAGGCCCTGAAGTCTTACATTTTAAATCTGTATCATGTTTAAATCTTTTTATGGAACATGCTTTCCAATTTCACAATACTATCTCCTTCAGTCCTACATGACACACACTTCCGCATCCCACCAGCCACACCCTTGAAGAACTCCACTTCTCTCTTGTGCATTAAGCTTTCCTTTGAACCCCTGCCCTCAGTGTTCTGGGTCCTATGCTCTGGATTCCCTTCATAAACCTCTGGGCCTATCTACTTCCCTTTAACAGACAGTATTCAAAACTTACCTCTGACCATTTTCTAAGTAGTCCCTCCAAACATCTTTCTTTGCTAGATATCCATTCTTTGACATCATGATTATATTTTCTGGAAAACCTTGAGAAATTATTCTACAGTAATAACTCTGTATGCCTTAGTAGTGGTCACAGTATTTGAGAAGCATAGGGAAAGCTAGTGACGTATGAAATGCCACATTGGCATTTAGATCTACTCATGATATTTGTTATCATGAGTAGATCTAAAGCACCAAGGGTGAATCTTGAATATATGAACAAGGAACAATAGTCGGGTACTCAACACTTCAAGCCTGCTCTGCTATTCAACATGATCACGGATGATCTGATTTTAACTCATCTCCAAATTCCTGCATACTCTTGATAATCTTTCAGCTTCTTGGTAATCAAGAATCCACCTCCTCTGTCTCAAAAATATTTAAAGATTCTGCATTTACTTCCTTTTCGGGAAGGGAATTCTAAAGACTTTTAATCCTCAGAATTTTTCCTCATCTCTGTCTTAATGGGCGATCCTTCATTTTTATATTATGAACCCCCTTTCCATATTCTCCCACAACAGGAAACATCCTTTCCACATCCACCTGGCCAAATCGCCTCACGATCTTATATATTTTTGCAAACTATGACCCTAACTGCTAACATACTTTTAGGTGTGCAATCACGGTGCCTTCCTGCCATACTCTGATTATGATTATCTTAATAATTACCTTGATCTATTGCTTGGCTACTTCTCCGAAATCTTCCCCTATATGATCCCTTCCATTCTCTATTTATTTTAAATACATGCTCTACTTCCCTACAGGATTTAGTAGAATGCGAACCCAGCAGTTTGTCAAATTTGTCTCAACGGTACAGCCCCAACTTTCCCCAATACTAGTGCCAGTGCCTCACGAATCGGAATCCATTTCTGCTACACCAATTTAATGAAGGTAGAAGAGTTAATTTAAAACCTGATCAAAGAGGGCAGGGTCAATTTTACAGTCCCGCTAGGCAGATGTGTGTGTGCGCGCATGCACATGTGTGTATGTGTTTGCATGTGAGGGTGGGGGGGATACCATAAAATTTCCTAAGCGGCCTTCCCACTTGCTTCCCTACAACCTTACGCTGGGACACACCAATTGAGACTATTGAGTGGCCAATTACTGACTACATAAGGTCACTGCTCAATTTTCAGAATGCTGGAGGAGTTCAGGGATGACCCTACTCAGGCTTTAGATGGGGAGCACAGGAAGCCTCAGTCAATAGCTTCATTTCAATATTGGGTACCCCACAATCTCTACCTCTACAGCATCACCCCCATGCTCTGCCCCCACATCTCTTGTTTACCACTCAAAAGTGACAATAAGCAAATAAAAGGGAAATGAGAGAAAATCAAGACATAAAAATAAACAGGGCCAGAGGTTGTAAGCTAAGCAACTGAATTCAATGTTGAGCCCAGAAGACTGTAAAGTTCCAATTAACAGATGACAAACTCTGAGCTTGCATTCAGCTTCATTGAAACACTGCAACAGAAAGCGCAGAGTGGCAGTAAGATGAAAAATTAAAATGACAGACAACTAGAAATCCAGAATCAAACTTGGTCAAAGTTCTTCAGGAGTAGATTTCATCAAGGAAGATCATTCTTCAAATTCCCTTCCTGCCTAGTTAAATAATCTTTATATCCTCAAAAGAATCTGTTTTCCTAAAACAATAGCACAAGCAAGACATCCAAAACGTTAGCTTTTTTAACTGATGCCATTCAGAAGAGCTTCATGATTGTAAGATTCTCTCAAAAGGATTTTAATATTCTGAGGTAGTATAATCATGTACCTTCTTTGGCAACCATATCTGTACATTGTACCTTCCAATTCAACTCATCCAATTTGACACTTAGATACTTGCAGTTAGTAATTACTTCAATGTCTACAACCTAAATTCTCACTGGAATAGTACCAGTAATTGGAATTTTCCTCAAGTCTATAACTAGGTCTTTCAACTGGTTTTTGTTCAGTTTAAGAGAATTGTTACTGCACTATATTACGGGTTTCTCCAGAGTTCCAATCATTTATTTCATTATTCTTGATGAAATCCCGAGCATCCCGATTGAGAATCATTTATAGGGAGGACGAAAAGTGATGGTAAAGGTAACAGTCCACAGCCCCCCAAGAAAATTTGATATTCATTTACATGGGGTCCGACTAAATCCCAGACATTAACATCCATTAGTCCAGTTCTGATCAATCACTATGTAATTCTTTCAAGTGTCACACTCACTTTCAAATGATACTTTCCTATCATGTCTGCACCTACGTTTATGCCATACCTCTCTTCAATTAAACACTCTTAGTTCATTGTCTATTACATCAAGGTAGAATCACGCGACAGATAAATTGGAAGCAATGCTATGCAAGTGGTTTTTTCATCTATGCCTAAAGTTTTGTGGGCAGTAAAAATCAATTCTACATCTTCATAATTCTCATGAATTCCTTTAAAAACTAAGTATAATAATGGGGCTGTTGACGCACGACTTCCATCAGCTGATTTGTAATATTGAGACGGAAGAGACCTTTTTTTAAAAAAAGCAAAATACTGATCAAAATGACATATGGGATCACCTTAACAGGTTGAGCCAAGCCCATGAAACCATCAATGAACAAGAATCAGTTGGAGCCAAAATCAAGTTTGTTATCAAGACACATACTCAGATCTGCATCTCTCAACTGACTCACACCATTCTGGAAGTTGCACATTGGGATCAAACTCTACTACATATTTTTGAGCTTGAAAAGATACAATGGAACTAAACTCTGAAATAAAAACTTGAAATAACTGCACAGAGGCCTGTATCCCATCACCAAGTCACCCTTTATTTCCTAGTGCACAGTACACTGGCTGTGGCCAGCCAGCTTGAAGTCAGGCCACTCAACTGAGGAGAGTCTGATCTCCTGGTTATATTGGTCAGCCAATGCTTTCCTGATTGGCCAAGGTTAATAACCCCAATCAAGAGCATCGTAATCAATAAGGTCCAACTGGTCCCAATCACTGCATCCATCCCCCTCACCAATTCTAGGGACGTAAGCCTGGACTTTCGCTTGTAGCTTCTCTTGCGACGTTTTCGCCCCGGGTCTGGTTCGGACTTGGACACAGGAGGCGTGTACCGGACTGTGGCCCATCTCTTGCATCTGGAATGTCTCAGGAAAGTTTCCTCCTCTTCTGGTAGTAACGGTGTCAAGGCTGCATCCATTTCGGATTCTGAAGTTTCCTCAACACTAGACAGAAGGGGAGCACATGCAGTTTCTGCCAGGCCTTCTGGCTGTTCTGAGGGGCCAGGTATGTTTTGCTCCTGCCCAATTTGCAAGTTTACTGCTATTAGGTGATCCATGTGTTTGCTCAGGACTGTATCACCTACCTGAACTTTGTAAGTCACAAGAACTGACCTCGTGTCCATCTCGCTTTGTTCCGATACAGGACCATTTCCATGGTTCTGGCACCAAACTTCATACCCTGAATTAAATCATCTCTCTCGCTTAGAGGAAGCATTTGGCTGGCACCAGCGCTCCTGCTGCCATTCCTCCCTCACCCCACAGGTCTGGAAATATCAGGTTTAACCTAGTGTGGAGTCTTGTCCCAATCAGCAAATCCGCTGGAGCTATCCCTGTTGTTGTGTGCAGGGTGGTCCTTTAATCGACCAGGAACCAGGACAGTTTGGTATCAATTAACGCTGTGGGCTGCTTCTTTAAGCTTGCCTTCAACATTTGGACCGCTCTTTCCACTAGACTGGTGGACAACGGATGGTGTGGAGCTGCCCTTATGTGCCAAATGCCATTGGTCTCTAGGAAATATTCAAATTCCCTGCTGGTAAATGACATTCCATTGTCTGTGACCAATAGTTCTGGGAATTTGTGTCATGAATGATGGCCCCGGCTTCTCAATCATCACCCCGGAGTTTGCTGAATAGACTTTATGCAGGTCCAACCACTTTGAATAGGCGTCCACAATGACCAGGAACATTGAGCCCATGAAAGGGCTTGGCACAATCGACATGCAACCAAGTCCAAGGTTTACCCAGCCATTCCCATGAATGTGGGAGGGTGCTGCTGGTGACAATTTTTGTCCTTGTTGGCACTCTGGGTACTGCCCCACCAAACCTGACCACCAGACATAGTTTCTTGCCAGCATCTTCATCTTGGAAACTCCTGGATGACCTTGGTAGAGTTCAGCCAGTATCTGGCAATGACCTTTACTTGGGACAAACACCCCTTGCTCCCCACAGTAATATGCCATCCTCTACAGCGAGCTGGTCTCGCCAGGTCCAAAAAGGTTTCAAGGTTGCTATGGCCCTTCTGATTCCCCCATTACCACCAGCTGTTTTAGTTTCACTAAGACAGAATGTTTCTGTGCCCACAGTCGGATATTGTCCGCAGTGACTGGAAGGGTGTCCAGAAAGTTTAAACCAAAACAGACACTTCTAGGGGAAGCACCACTAGTGGAGTATCTGCCAGTGGGAGTCAGCTCAAGGTATCCACATTAGCTTCTTGGCTTTCTGTACGGTGTTCTAACTTGTACTTGTATGTACTGTGAATAAAGGCCCAGTGCTGAATTCTACCGGAAGCTATGGGTGGCACCGCCTCGTCTTCCTTCAGGAGCCCAAGCAAGGGTTTGTGATCTGTAACTATGACAAATTCCCATCCGTAAAGGTACTGGTGGAACTTCCAAACGCCAAAGACAACAGCTAAACCTTTCTTCTCTATCTGGGCATACTTGCATTCAGCATCAGCCGAAGTCTGGGAAGCATATGCTGTGGGGTGTTCCTCTCCGTTGGGCACCGGTGAGCCAACATTACCCAGAGGCATTGCATGTCAACACTACTTCTCACTTCGGATTGTAGTGCGCCAACACCTTAGAAGACGATAGCTGCTTTTTTCACTTCCCTAAAGGCGGCTTCTTGGCTTCACGACCATTTCCAAGGCTGACCCTTTTTCAATAGCAGGTGTAAGGGTGCCAAGATGGAGGCCAGGTTACTATGAATTTTCTGTAATATTTCACTAACCCAAGGAAAGACCTAAGCTCCGGTACAGTCGTGGGAGCCAGGGCTCCTTTGATTACTCTCACTTTATCTTCCAACAAGTGTAACCGGTTTTGTCGACTCTGTCACCCGAATAGGTCACTTGGGGTGCCTGGAACACACAATTTTCCCTTCTAAGGTGAATGCCCACTTGGGAGAAACATAAGCACTATGTCCAAGATCTCCAAGTGCTCTTTACTGGTCTTCCCTGTTATTAGTACGTCATTCAGATAAATGGCAACCTGAGGTAGTCTGACGATACCCCAAATGACAGTCTTGTATATTGATATAAACCGTTATGGGTATTAATTGTAACATACTTCTGGGACTCCATATCAAGTCGCAATTGCAGGTAGGCTTGGCTCATGCCCAGCTTTGAAAAGGACAGCACCCACCCATCCAACTTTGCATACAAGTCCTTTTTGCGACGTAATTATCTGGCTGCAAGAAGCAGTTTACTGTTTGTAAAAAATTTCCCACAAAGGTGAACTGAGCCGTAGGCTTCACAAATCAGTAAGACCAGTGCTGTCCATTCAGCAAAGTGCCCTGGTTTGATGATTCCTCCGCTCTCCAGCCTCCTAATTTCTACCTCTATTTTTGATCGCAAGGCAAATGGCACTGGGCAGGCCTTGCAAAATCTCGGAATTGCGTCCTGATCTACATGTAAAGTGGCTTTGGCCCTTTTGATAGCCCCAAGCCCTTCTTGAAAAACTCCGGGTTTTTCACTAGGACTTCACTGAGGCAGCCATTTTCCAAACAAAAAATGTTGAGCCAATCTAGGTGAATCTTTCTCAAACAATTCCATCCCAATAGGTGCGAGTTGAACCTTTCACTACCAAAGGTAACTGCTCCAACTGCTTCTCATATGAGTTTGGAACCAAAGTTGCACCCTTAATTTGCAACAGTTCTCCAGTGTATGTTCTCAGTTTGGCTGAGGTCTTGCACAAGCTTAAAGGTTGGAGTCCAAAGCAAATCTTGTTAAAGACAGATTCTGCAATCACAGATACAACAGCACCAGTATTGACCTCCATGGGAACTCGGTGACCATTTAACCAAGCCTTAATTTTAATCGGCACTGATCTGGGTATCACTAAGCAATTTAATTGTTCCAAGCTAAATGCAGGGGAACTTTCCAAGGTGTGCACTCTCTTGGGTACCGGCCTACGAGTTTTCCTACTCAAGTCAGGCCTTGTAGGACTCCTTTGCCGTCAAGTCCACATGCCCGCAGCAATCACAGTGGTTCGCTGGCCCAGAGCCTGAAGAACGGTTTAGCCACGTGGGAGAGGCTCAGCTTTGTTGTAGGGTTCTGCTGTGGGTTGGCCGAGGGTCCCTCTGCTCAGGACATGCCCTGTATGAGGCTCTGTGATTGCTTACACTCAAGCGATGTTCCCCACGCTCACTAGGACAGGTAAGAGTATCCACTTCCATTGGGAAGCCCTGTAGTTCCCATGCTCCACTTGCTGCATTTTCTAATGATAAGGCCAGCTGCAGTGCCTGTTTGAAGTCTAGTTGGGTTTCTGCCAGTAGGCACTTCTGCATGGTTATGTCATTAATCTCACATACCAAATGGTCTTTCAGCATCTCATTCAGGGCTAACCCAAAATCACATGCCTCTGCCAGTCATCGTACCTTCGTCAAAAACACCGATACAGATTCCCTCTGTTCTTTAACAGCCGAATATAACTGATAGTGTTTCAGGATTAGAGGAGGATTGCGGTCGTGATAGTCCTTCACTGACTCGGTCAACTCTTGGAAGATTTTAGTGTTTGGTGCCTAGGGAAAGTTAAGCCCCTTATAACTGAAAATGCTGCGGGTCTACACACAGTAGGAAGGATTACTCATTGCTTTTCATCTCCCCCAATGTCATTTACCCAGAAAAAATTTCACATTCTTTCCACATACTGGGCCCAGTCTTCGACAGCAGGGTCAAATGAGTCAAACTTCCTAAATAGAGGCATAATGTCAGAAATGCTTACCCCAACTCCAAGATGACAGTTGCAAGTGAATGTTCTTCAGGCATGTCCTGTTTTCTCCCAACGCCACTGAAATAACTGCACAGAGGCCGGGTCCTTTATTTACTAGTGTGCAGCACATTGGCTGTGCCAGCCAGCTCGGAGTCAGTCCTCAATTGAGGAGATTCTAATCTCCTGGTTATATTGGTCGGCCAAGGCTTTCCTGATTTGCCCAGATTAACAATCCCAACCAAGAAACTCAGTCAATGAGGTCCACCTGGTCCCAATCACTACAAAACAACCATATTTCAATAGAAGAGAGTAGAACAGTCAAGGAAAACTGATTTGTAAACCTGAACTGGAAGATATTCTCCCACTCTCTTGGTTTATCTCAACCTCAAAGTCAGTGCCCGGTGAAAAATAACCCTGGGAAAAGAACTATTCACCGAAAACTCAAGATAACAGTTAGGGGTCAAGTCATTCTCACAGCTCAAGGACTCTAAGACCTGTAAACTGCAATTGCCTTTACATTCCTGCCAATACTCCCACCATTCTATGTTTATTACTTAGGTTTGTATGCGTTTGATGTAGCATTTTTAAAAACATAAAAACACTTCAGGGAGTCTTGTAATTTGGCTCATTCATTTTAATCTAGTTACTTACATTTGATTGAAATGCGTTGGCTGCATGCTAAAAAAAAATTTGTTGCAACTGTTCAAAAACGGGGTTAAAAAGACAGAAGCTGATTGCTCTTTCTCACTTGAGCATAATAAGGAGAGCTGATCAACATCACTTACCATAGAAATACATAAGCAATACTATCACAAATATTTAGTTGATAATTCAAATGTTTTAGAAAATAACCTTGTTTTGAGAATTAAAGGGTTAAATGTAACATAAATGGAAATCATAGAACCCCTATAGTGCAGAAAGAGGCCATTCAGCCGACTGAGTCTGCACCAACACTCCGAAGAGCATCTCGCCCAGACCCAACCCCTCTACCCTATCCACATATTTACCGTGGCTAACCTTCCTAGCCTACACAACCCTGGATACTATGAGCAATTTAGCACGGCCAATCCACCTAACCTGCACGTCTTTGGACTGTGGGAGGAAACCGGAGCACCCAGAGGAAATCCGTGCAGACATGGAAAAGCACGGTGAAGAGGATAATTACATCATTAGAAACAGAAGTAACTCAAGAGGGGTACATAATCAAAGAGCTCTGCTGTAAAATAATTTATTCACATTTCTATTTGTGACTATACAAAGCATTCCACATCATCACAGCGATAGGCTGTGGAGGTAGAAGCTTTTTTGTTTGTTACCTCGACGTTTGCTCAGAAAGCAGGTAGCTGCAGCTTTGCTTTGATTGTTCGTTAAGCCTGCACCTTAAGTCCGAAAATATAAACTTTCTTGTTCACTTTATGAAATACAATGGTTTTCAGGCACAGTTTGGATGTTTTGAGAGAAACAGCTGAAGATTTTCCAAATTTGCAACTGCCCAAAGAAATTTATGGTGGTTTCATGAAGCCTTGAAAGCCATCAGCAGAATTAGCTTGGAAACTGTGGGAAGGCAGTTGGGTATCTGCTGGTAACTAGGACAAGCAGTTGAGGCATCTACATTAGCAAGACAGGGAAAAAAATAAACAAAAGCTGGAAGGTCAGTAAGACAAAAATGCTAAAGCAAGGGCCCCAACTATGCATATTTTGGAGAATAGCTAGAAGATTGAAGAGAAGGAAGTTTAATTTTGGGGGAATATGGCATACCTTTGAGTTGGGTTGGCAAGAGTGAATGGAGCTTCACGATTCTTATAACACAAGAAAACTCTTCTTTTGGGGGGTAGGATCAAGTAGAACGGAATTCATAGCATAATTCTTTGAAAACTATTAGGTTAGTGGTACTTGCTGTGTGCAATTTTGTTTTGTATAAAATAAAGTTTGTTTTGTTTAAAATCATGTAAATTTGAGGTGTAGTTCTTTCAGGTAATTATTGGGTTTTCAGATTTATCTTTCAAAGTTAACAGTCTCACTGCGAAACTAAACGCATTTTCATTTTTATATACTCTGGCAAAAAGAAACAGGAACAGTTAGGTGTCTATTGGTACAACAGTCATTGTAAGCATCCCTGCAGACTGAGTTGCTACTAGCATGATTAAGTGAGTGCTCAATAACTTCAAGGTCACTCACTTTTTAAATAAGCGACAAGTTATTTTAACCTCGCTCAACATATTAGACATGCTTTACTTAAGTACTGTTACGGTTCAAAATGCAACAGGACAGTGATGCATTGCAGTAGGTTTACAGAAGTGACAAGGGTAATTTTGGATCGAGAATTTATGCAATTCAGAATTGTAATCATAGGCAGTGTTTTTATTGCGTGCATTCTTGCTACAGAACATTTTAATTCTATACATTCTGGAGGAAAGATTCCCAGAAAACAGAACCATGTAGGAAAATTCTGAGGATAGTTTCTGATCATGTGCTGAAAGTACAGCTGGTTCTCATTCAAGGAGAGATTAAGAGGGGAATGAAAAAGAGATAGATTCAGATTTTTAAGCTTTACTGTGCCATGGGTAGAGCTACTCGTCCGATTCTGAGATCGGATTGTGCACGTTGCTACGTAACAGCTGGTGGACGTCAGTGCAATCAATAGGGACCACATCTGCAGGTGTTGGCTGCTCGAGGAATGTCAGATCAGGGTTGATGAGCTGTGGACACTGCAACATATCAGGGAGGGAGAGATCCCTGGATACTGCATTTCAGGAGACAGTCATACACACTCTTTAGTTAATGGCATCATATTTGGTCCATGGTCAGGAAAGGGAGGGTGAGATTGTGAGTGAGATAGGGATGGGGAGCCAGAATTTATCTTTGGAAAAGCCTCAGCCAGTGCCCTTGTCTAACAGTTGGGAGGTACTTCCTCTGATGTGGGTGAGGATGCAGAATGCAGGCAGGATGAACAAATTGACCCCAAAACTGTGGTCCAGAGAGGCATTCAAATTAGGGGAGAAAAACGAAATATAGCAGTAGTTGGGGGCAGCATACTTAGGGGAATTGATATTCTTCTCTGCAGAAAAGAAAGTCCCATAGACTGCGCAGCTGAATCCTGGTGCCAGCATTCAGGATCTCTCTTTTGGGCTGGAGAAGAACTTGGTCTGAGAGTGGAAGGATCCAGTTCTCATGATCCATCTAGGTATCAATAACATAGGTTGGACTAGCAAAGAGGTTCTGTTGATTGTGAGTAGTTTGGAACTAAACAAAAAAAAAATCAGAACAACAATAGGTAATAAATCTCAGGATTACATTCCAAGCCATGTGCAAATTGGCATAGGATTGAGTGATTAGAGAGGTAAATACATGGGTCAAAGATTGGATTGGGAGAAATGGGTTCTGATTCATGAAGCACTGGCACCAGTACTGGGGAAAGACAGAGCGGTCTTGTTGGGACCAGTGTTCTGGTGAATTGTATAACTACAGCTGTAGATAGAACTTTAAACTAATTAGTTATGGGGTGGGGGGTGTGGGGGCTCAATTTAAAAGATATTTAAAACAAATAAAAAGAAATGAGACAGCAGAGATGCAGAGCAGCACAGAGATGAATGATAATCCAAGTGTGACAGGAAGAGGTAGAAAATATGTATACAGTGGAGAATGCAGCAGAAATTAGAACCAAAGTATTAATGATAAGAAGTCAAAGTTTAGAGCTCTTTACCTGAATGCATGCCACATTTGTAACCAGATAGATGAACAACACCAACAGAAATAAATGAATACAACTTGATAGCCAATACAGAGATGGGTTGCAGGATGACCAGGCCTGGGAACTCAATTTCGAGGGTAGATGGTGTTCCAGAAGAACAGGCAAAAAGGAATAGAGGGTGGAGTAGCTTTTTTGATAAAGCATTGTATCAGTGCAGTGTCAATAGTGATACAGATGCAAGAGATAATGCTGGGAATCAGTTTGGGAGGAAGTAAGGAATAGCAAGGGATGGGAATCATGGGGTGGGTGTCATGTGCAGACCACAGAAGTGTCTCATTGTAGGACAAAGTACAAATCAGAAAATAATGGAGGCATGTCAGAATGGCATCACAATTATCAAGTCTGACTTCACTTGGCATATTGACTGGACAAACCAGAATGGAAAGGATAAATCGGAGAAAAATCTGTGCATCAGAGATTGTTTCTCAGCACAGAACATCGCCCTGTACTGGAGAACAGGCTATTTCAGAATTAGTGATGGGTGATGACAGAGGATTAACAAGAGATCTGGAAGTTAAGGGTCCTCTCAGGGGTAGCGATCCCAAGACTGTAGAATTTCTAATTCAAGCTGAGGGAGAGCAACTCAGGCTTCAAACAAGTGTCCTCAACTTAACTAAGCGCCATAATATTAAGTTATAGCAGTAGAATTAGGCCATTTGGCCCATTAAGTCTGTTTCACCATTTGATCATGGCTGATGCATTTCTCAACCCCATTCTCCTCATAACCTTTGATTCCCTTACTGATCAATAATCTGTCTCTGTCTTAAATACACTCAATGACTTGGCCTCCACAGCCTTCTGCAGCAATGAGTTCCACAGATTCATCACTCTCAAGCTGAAGAAATTCTTCTTCATCTCAGTCCTAAAGGGTCGTGCCTTCTGTCTGAAGCTGTGCTCTTGGGTCCTAGTCTCTCCTACTAGTGGAAATATCTCCACAGATGTTTATCCAGGCTCTATCCAGGCCTCTCAGTATTCTGTAAGTTTCATCCTTCTAAACACCATTGAGTACAGACCCAGAGTACTCAACCACTCCTTGTATGAAAAGCCCTTCATCCCCGGGATCATTCTTGCAAGCCTCCTCTGGACCCCTCAAAGGCCAGCACTCATTCTTTAGATACAGGACCCAAAACTGCTTAAAATATTCCAAATGCAGTCTGACCAGAACCTTAGCCTTAACAGTACATCCCTACTCTTGTATTCTAGCCCTCTCAAAATGAATGCTAACATTGCATTTGTCTTCCTAACTGCCGACATAACCTGCAAGTTAAAAGAATCCTGAACAAGGACTTCCAAGTCCTTTGTACTTCAGATTTCCAAAGCCTTTCCCCAGTTAGAAGATAGTTTATGCCTTTATTTTTCCTACAAAGCGCGTAACTTCACACTTTCCAAATTGTTTGATTTGATTTGATTTATTATTGTCATAAGTACCTAGGTACAGTGAAACGTTTTGTTTTGCATGCCGTACAGGCAGATCATACCATACAAAGATCATAGGGTGATAGAACGGAGCGAGGAATACAAAGTTCGGGCTGCAAAGAAGGTGTACAAAAAGCAAGAACAGCATTAGATTTGAAATCTGAAAAGGTCAATTTAGAAGTCTAATAGTAACTGGGAAGAATTTGTATTCCATCTGCCACTTTTTTTGCCCAATCTCCTAGCCTGTCCAAATCCTTCTTCAGCCTCCCTGTCTTTTCAACACTACCTGTCCCTCCAACTATCTTTGTGTCATCTGCAAACGTAACAACAATACCCTCAGTTCCTCCTTCCAGATCATAACGTATAATGTAAATAGTTGTGGTCTCAATACTGACCCCTGTGTAACTTGACTAGTCACTGGCTGCCATCCTGAAAAAGACCCCTTCTTCCCCACTCGCAGATTTATGCCAGTCAGCCAATCCTCTGCCCATTTTAGTACCTTCCCCCTAACACCACGGGCTCTTTTCTAATTTAGCAGATTCCTGTGCTGCCTCATTCTGGAAATCCAAATAGATCACATTCACTGGCTTTTGGTCTAATTTGCTCATCACCTCCTCAAAGAATTTTAACAGACTTGTCAAGCATGACCTCCCCTTCACAAAACCATAGTGACTCAGGCCTATTTTACTGTGTACTTCAACGTAATGTCATCCTTAATAATGGACTCTAAAATATTAACCAAAACCAGGCTTATCAGCTATAATTTCCCATCTTCTGCTTCTCTCCCTTCTTAAAATATTTTTAAGTCCTTTGCTGCCCTCCCTAACGAGTGATTCCTGAAGGATCACTACCAATGTCTCCACAATCTCCTCAGCTATCTCCTTCAGAATTCTGGGGTGTGATCCACTCGGTTCGGTTTACCTGTCGAGACCACTGAGCTTCCCCTGCACATTCTCCTTAATGATGGCCTCTACATTCATCTCTGACTCCAACTCTCGAAGTTCTGGTGAGTTATTGATGCAACATACCTTTTCAATTCCTCCATTATTTCTTTTTTCCCCGTTACTACTTCTCCAGCATCATTTTCCAGTGTCCAATCCCCAGTCTTGCCTCTCTTACTTTTTATACATTTAAAAAACTTGCAATCTTCTTTTATATTACTAGTTAGTTCGTCTTCATATTTCATGTTTTTTTGGTTGTCCTCTGCTGATTTTTAAAGGCTTCCCAATCCTCTGGCTTCCAATGCATCTTCACCACATGGTATGCTTTTTCTTTTGCCATTATTCTGTCCCTGACTTCCATGTCAGCCATGGTTGCCGCCTCCTCCGTTTAGTACGTTTCTTTTCCCTTGAGATGAATTTCTGCTGTATATCGTGAATTACCCTCAGAAACCCTTGCCATTGCTGCTCCGCCATCTTCCCTGCTAGGCTCCCCTTTCAATCAACACTGGCCAGCCCTTCCCTCATGTCTCTGTAATTACCTTTACTCAATTGTAAAACTGTTACATCGGATTCAAATTTAAGGGTGAATTCTATTATATTATGGTCACTGCCCCCTCAGAGGTTCCTTCACCTTACGTTCCGTAATCATGTCTGCCTCATTATACATTACCTAATTGAATGATGGCCTTTTCAAGATGGCAGCAGAGTAGGACGCTCCTGTCAGAGGTCTTCTGCTCCACCTGTTCTTTTGCCTCCTTTTTCTTTTTTTTTCCCTCTTTTTTCCCCCCTCAGGACTGGAGCTGGCAGCAAGTCCAGAGCAGCAAGCCCTCGTGCCCTGGAAAACCGCAAGCAGTACGGGGAAGAGCCCTGCAGCAGCATGTGGGAAAGCAGCCCCGGAGCATCACGCAGGCAGCAAGCGTGAGCATGATTAGGCGGGAGCAGCCAGCCCGAGGCAGCTAACAGTGACTGCGGGAGCAGACAGCCCGAGGTGGTGACGGAGGAACCGTGGCCCCAGAGCGATGGAGAGACCGAGGTACGAATTTCTGTAGAGCACCGCTTACCTGGCTGCTGCTGAGTGCCCGTGAGGAGCAGACTGGAGGCTGGAGCGATGCGGAACAATTGCTGGACTTGGGCCTGGCGCTACATGCTGAGCTGCTGTTATTGGACCGTAATTTAAAACCTTTTGACTATATTGTAACTACCTCTGTAAGTAATGGTTACGCTTTCCTTTAATCCTCTTCGTGTAAGACCACTACTTTTTCTTACACTGTCAGATTTGTACCTAGGTACTTGTACCTAAGATGGCGCCATTAAAAGGCAGCCTCTGTAAAAGCTTTTTACTGTACTCATATACTTCTGAATTGAAGTACAAGTGACAATAAAGGATATTCAATTCTATTCTAAATCCAGAATTTCCTGTTCCCAAGTGGGGTCTACAGTAAGCTACTCCAAAACACCATCTCAAATTCCACAAATTACTTTGTTTTTGGGGATTGGCAACCAACCCGATTTTCCCCAATCCATCCGCGTACTGAAGCCCCCTATGGTTATTGTAACAGTGCCTTTCTTACATGCCTTTTTTATCTTCTGACTTATTTTCTGTCCCACATGCTGACTACTGCTAGGGGGCCTATATGTAACACCCACCAGGGATTTTTTTTTCCTTTGCTGTTCCTCAACTCTACCCACACAGATACTATACCTTCCGACCCTACATTACTTCATGCTATCGATATAATTTCATTTCTTACGAACAATGCAACCCTAGCCCCTCTGCCCAAATAAACAGGGAGAACATTGATTATGAAAGTAAACTGGCAATAAATGTAAAAACAAACAGGAGTTTCTACAGATACATGAAGTTAAAGATAGGAGATAAAGTAGGGGGGGGACCCTGGAAGAATGCAGCTGGGGAGTTCTTAGTGGGGAACAGGGATAGCCAAACAATTTAAGCCAATATTTCACAAAGCCAATATTTCATGGCAGAGGATGCTATAATCATCCCAAAGACACCAGATGGACAAGGTGCTACTGGAAAGAAAGATTTCATAACAGCTCTGTCATGAGAGACAAAGGACTAAAGGCGGACAAGTTGCCAATCATTGCTTTTTTAACATTTTCCAACTAGAGCTAGGCCATTCGGCCATTGAATATGACCAAAGCTAATTGAAAACTTCTTTGCCTTTTACACACATTATCCTCATAATCTTTTACAACACTGATAAGTTTTTGATTATCGATCTCTGCTTGAAATATACTCCAAAACAGAGTTCTCACAGCTGTCTGGAATACAGAATCCCAAAGATTCACCATCCTCTTCTAAAAAATACTAATCATCTCAGTCTGAAATGGCATCGCCTCATTTTTAAAATTGTTTTCCTGGTTTTAGAATCCGAAATATCTTACCTGCATTTACTCTGTCTACCCCTTTAAGTACTTGGCACAATTTTCCCAATCTCTCTTCATGGGACAGACCTACCATTATTGGAGTAAGTCTGCTGAAGCTTCATTCTACAGTCTCTGTGGCAATATCATCGTTTCTGAGATAAGGAGACCAAAACTGCACCGATGTGGTCTAACCAAAATTTATATAATTGAAGCAAGGCTTTACTACTCCTATACTCAAAACTTCTTGTGATAAAGGTTAACATTCCATTAGCTTTTCTATTAGCTTGGCTACACCTGCAATTTAGCTTCCAATGGCTTACTGATGAGGACAACCAAGTTTGTTTGCACATTGACATTTTCCAACGTGTTACCATTAAAGAAATACTCAGCTCATCTAATCTGCCTACCAAAGTGGATAATCTCATTTTTCCACATTATATTCCATCTGCCATTTTCTTGCATAATCTCTAAGCTTGTACAAATATTTCTAAAAAATATTTTACATCGTCCTCACAACACACATTTCTGCTCAATTTTGCATCATTTGCTAATTTAGAATAACTACATTTGCTCTCAACAAATCATTGGCATATATTGTGAACAGATGAGGCCTAGCTATTGTTTCTTGCAACATCTCACTATTCTCAGTTTGACAACATGAGAATTTTTTGAAAATTGTCCATGGGACATAAACACTGCTGACTAGGCAAGCCCTTGTCGCCCATTCCCAATTGTCCAGACAGCAGTTAAGAATCAACTACATTGCTGTGGGTCTGGAGTCACATGTATGCCAAACCAGGTAAGGATGGCAGATTTCCTTCCCTAAAAGGACATTAATGGCCTACTTATTCCTACTCTGCTTTCTGTCCATTAACCAATCCTTAATCTATGCCACTGCATTATTGCCTACACCACGTGCTTTAATTTTGCTAATCAGCCTCCAAGGGGGACCATATCAAAAGTCTTCTGACAATCCAAATTGATAACTGGAATCTATGGATGTAATCAATTTTCATAACATCCTAAAAAAGCTCCAACAAGTTAGTTCCATATGATTTTCTATTAGCAATCCTATGTTGGCCTACATGCAAAGGTTTGAAATTCAGTAACTGCATTAACAGTGGAGGCAATGGTCAAAATATTCCAGAACACTGGATTCCTGAAGAGTTCCAGCAGATTGGAAAACCACTAAAGCGATGCTATTCAAGAAGGGAGAGATACGGAAAGCAGGAAACTAGTGGCCAGCTAGTCTATATTGGCCATTGAGAACAACTCCATTACTAAGGAAGAAATAGCAGGACGTTTAGAAAAGCTTAAAGCTATTAATCAGATTCTAAACGTTTTTGAGAAAATCATAGAGTCATCGAGTCATACAGCACGGAAACAGACCCTTTGATCCAACCAGCCCATGCCGAACAAAATCCTAAACTAAACTAGTTTCACCTGCCTGCTCCTGGCCCATATCCCTCCAAACCCTTCCTATTAATGTACTTATCCAAATGTCTTCTAAACATTGTAATTGTACCCACATCCACTACTTCCTCAGGAAGTTCATTCCACATGCGAACCACCCTCTGTGTAAAAAATATGCCCCTCATGTCTTTTTTAAAATCTCTCTCCTCTCACCTTAAAAATGTGCCCCCGGTCTTGAACTCCCCCATCCTAGGGAAAAAGACAACTATCATTAACTGTGTCTATACCCCTCATTATTTTATAAACTTCTATAAGGTTGCCTCTCAACCTCCTACGCTCCAGTGAAAAAAATTCCAGCCTTTCTTCATAACTCAAACCTTCCACACCAGACAACATCCTGGTAAATCTCTTCATGTTTGAAAATTTGTTAGAGTTCTTTGAGGATATACCAAGCACAGTTAATAAAGGAGAACTGGTAGATGAAGGATATTTGCATTTCCAAAAGGCATTTGATAAGGTGCAAGATAAAATGTTAGTCAAGATAGGAGCTCACAGCATTGGAGAATACATATTAGTATGTATTGAGACAGAAGACCAAGTTGGAATTAATTAGTCTTTTACAGATTGAAAAGATGTAAGTAGTCAAATGACTCGGTGATCAGTCTTTGGGGCTCAATTATTTGCTATCCATATTAATGACTTGGATAGGTTGCAATGTATCCAAATTCGATGACTACACATGAATAGGTGGGACAACATTTTGCAATAAAGATGTAAGGAATCTGCAAGGTGATATGGCTACGTTGAAAGATCAGGCAAAGATTCAGCATATGGAGTTTAACTTAAGAAAATGGAAGGTCATGCACTTTGGTGGGAAGAATCAAAAAGAAGCCTATTGTTTAAATAGAATGAGATGCCAAAAAAGTGCAGTGCAAAGGTATCTGGCTGCTCTTGTGCACACATGCAGGAAGTAATTTAAGGTGGCAAATGGAATTATTGCCTTTATTGCAGGGGTTTGTGTTTAAAAATAGAGAAGCCTTGTTTCTACCGTATAGGGTGTTGGTGAGGCTACACCTGGAGCACCGTGTACAGTTTTTTGATCCCCGTATTTAAGAAAGGATGTGCTGGCATTAGAGGTAGTTCAAAAGAGATCAACTAGGCATATTCCTGGATGAAGCAGTAGTCTTAAAAAAGAACAGTTAAACAGGTTAAGCCTTTATCCAACAGAGCTTAGAAGAATGAGGGGTGACCTTATTGAAATATACCAAGGGGGCTTGACAGGATGGATATTGAGAAGGTGCTTCCATTAGCAGGGAAATTCGAACTAGGGGACATATGGAACACGCATTCAAAATTGAGATGCAAAAGAATTTATTCTCCTAGAGGGTAACAAAGTTTGGAATTCTCTACCCCACTGAGTTATGGAGGAGGTAGGTAGATTTTTGACAATTTCAAGGAGTTGAGGGCCGTGATGAGCTGCAACAAAAGAGGAAATGAGGCCTGGGGAAAATCAGCCATGATCTTGTTTAATGGCAGGCTGGACCTGAAGGGTCAAATGACCTGTTCCTATTTCTTTTTTTTTATATTTTAAAATTTTTTGAATTTTGCTTGGTTGAAATTGTACAAAAAGAAATTGAGTGTTAAAGAGCTTTAAAACTTTAGAGAAAGAAAATGGTCTAAATTAATCAGTGTGTTACTGGAAAAGCAAAGTAAGTTGAATGTTAAAACAAAAGAAAGAGGAAGAATAAGGAAACAGTGTAGTGAAGAAAGATACACAGCTTAAAGCTTAATATTAATTACAACTGTTCCGAGAAATATATTTTGCAGCTTATGGCTCTTTGTTAATAATATTTGGCTTGAATATTAATGTAATGGTGAGAGTTTAAATTGTTGAAAATGTAAAGATAGAGTAGTTTCCCTCAGCCTACTGGTAGTTTAAGGAAGAATTGGATGGTTTGCACAATCCAGCTATACACAGGTTATTCAACTTAAATTTAAACTGATTAACTGACAAACAGAAAGCCAAAAATCAGATGAAAACTTCCCATGTAAAGTGATCAGAGAAGTCACTGAGAACTGGTCTGTCAAAGCAAAGTTACCTACCTCATATGAATAGACGTTTCCAGTTGTCTTGATAGCCAATATGTGCGAGTTGTTTGTGAAGACAGAGTACATCACTGGACAATGGTACTTGCCTAAGAAAAGGGAAAGTGTCACTACAAATGCTCCTTCCTATAACTGGCAGACTTTGAAAACCTATCTTTATGAAAACCAATTGAATATAATTCCATTAATAAAAGCAAAACACTATGGTGCTGCAAATCTGAAACAAACAGAAATGCTGGAGAAACTCAGGAGGTCTGGCAGCATCTGCAGAGAGAGAAAAATAAAGTTAGTGTTGAATCCAATACAGACCTTCTTCAAAAATTTCCAACATGTGTGTTCTTATAATTGAATTTGTACCAAATACGAAAATATTGTTTTATTTCGAAAAATATAATAAAATGAAAAGCAGAGCAGGATCATCTGCAGAATGCAGAGCCTTTTAATTACCCTGGTTTGGCTGAAATTATTTGATAGCCATTTTAATTTCATTAGCCTGCTCTGATGACCATTTGCAGAAACATTAAAAATCCCTATATACAGCTGGGGTTGTAGCATTCAGTAGAAATGTGTAACATTTTAAAATAGCCAACACAACGAAATGTTTTAATAAGTAGTGTGTCTTCTGTCTCAAGTCCTGTATGAACTGAACGGGCCGAAAGACCTCATTCCCTGCCATAATGGGTCTCTAAGTGCACATTTACCTGTTGCAGGAAAATACCACACAAACCATGCACCACAAGAATTCCATTCAGCCATTTTCCTTAAAATCATCATTTAACAATTATTAAATTGTATGATCTAAAGGGCAAAGCGAGTGGGGAAATAAACTTGGGCGTATGAGTATATGCTTTAAAAGCACCTATCAAAAGTGAAGATTTTATCCTGCATCATGTTCGATAATTTTCTGAGTTGTTGGTTTACATGTGCCTTAAGAGACAGCAAAATTGCCTCCCTTTGACAGTAGCTGAAGGAAAGTGCCCAAAATATAGGTGGAATATAAAACTATCCAGATATAAGCAATTTCAATAACTTTACCAATCTTTTGTTCTTCGTATCACACCATATACACAGAAAAGAATAGGCTCCAAGATTGGATATGTGAATTTGCACAGTAAACATGGCGGAAAACAAATTTACTGTTTGTCGTAAATGAACATCAGGGAATTTCGGTTGGAAAAAGCAGATTGGAGACCTTTTAGAAATGCTTACAGCTATTGAAAAAATGAAATTAAAATGTGATTTCTATTGCTGTTAGGTCTCAAATAACAAAGACCATCATATCACTATGATACGTTGCATATTTAATTCTTTTTACACATTCACAGGACGTGGGCATCACTGGCTAGGCCAGTATTTATTTTCTATTCCTAAGTGCCCTCAAGAAGATGGTGGTAATCTTCCTTCTTGAACCACTACAGTCCAAGTACTTGATGGTGGAGAGAGTCAATGTTGATGGTGTTTTGTGGGGTGGCAATCAAGCCAGGTACTTTGTCCTGGATGGTGTCAAGCTTCTTGAATGCAGTTGGAACAGAGAAACTGTGTGGTCAGCAGACAGAAAAGGTTGCTCAACTTTGCAAGTATTACAGCCGGATGCAGGAGGAAGCTGTTGCTAGTCAAAGAAATGCATGCAACAGCCATCTACTCTTTATTTTGAGAGATTTGTTCTGACAAGCCTGGAGGGAGAAGAATCATCAGGAAAATCTGTACTGCTGGTGATGGATATAAGAAATATTCCAAATACAGAGGAAAGCTCCCACTGGAAGCCGGAAGCAACAATGGACTGTTTGCTATAAGAACTGTAATTCTATGGAAAGAGTGATTTGTACGATAAGTATAAATGGGTATTGTTCTCTCTGTAGTTTAAAGTATGAATTGCTATTTGTTACAGTAAAAGTTCTAAAATGTGTCTTGTCATGTCATTCTTTCAGCTAATGATTGAAGTACGAATCTCTTTTGAAAAGTTATCAGTCTCTGAGGTCATGGTAACACGAGTAAACACAAAAGAATTGATGGTAGATAGGTATTTGAGATAGGAATTATAATAGAGAAGAGAGGAGGACAGTGCTTCACTAGAGAGAACATTCATAATGACAGTGAGGATAGTAACTAGGAAGCAAAGTTATGTTATCAGTAGCTCAGTGGAAATGGAGGTGCTGACAGACA
>NW_025966258.1:0-7961 GCF_021869965.1 Rhincodon typus
CGTAAGTGTTCTGCAAAGCGGTCCCCGAGTCTCCGCTTGGTTTCCCCGATGTAGAGGAAGCCACACCGGGTACAGCGGATGCAGTATACCACATTGGCAGATGTGCAGGTGAACATCTGCTTGATGTGGAAAGTCTTCTTGGGGCCTGGGATGGGGGTGAGGGAGGAGGTATGGGGGCAGGTGTAGCACTTCCTGCGGTTGCAGGGAAAAGTGCCGGGTGTGGTGGAGCTGGAGGGGAGTGTGGAGCGGACAAGGGAGTCACGGAGAGAGTTGTCCCTCCGGAAAGCAGATAAGGGTGGGGAGGGAAAGATGTCTTTGGTGGTGGGGTCGGATTGCAGATGGCGGAAGTGTCGGAGGATGATGCGTTGGATCCGGAGGTTGGTGGGGTGGTACGTGAGGACGAGGGGGATTCTTTTTTGGTTTTTATTGCGTGGACGGGGTGTGAGGGATGAGGTGCGGGAGATGTGGGAGACACTGTTGAGGGCGTTCTCGACCACCGAGGAGGGGAAGTTACGGTCCTTGAAAAACGAGGACAACTGAGATGTACGGGAGTGGAATGCCTCATCCTGGGAGCAGATGCGGCGGAGGTGAAGGAATTGGGAATAGGGGATAGCATTTTTGCAGGAAGGTGGGTGGGAGGAGGAGTATTCTAGGCAGCTGTGGGAGTCGGTGGGCTTGAAATGAATATCGGTTTCTAGGTGGTTGCCCGATATGGAGACAGAGAGGTCCAGGAAGGGGGGAGAGGTGTTAGAGATGGTCCAGGTAAACTTAAGGTTGGGGTGGAAGGTGTTAGTGAAGTGTATGAACTGTTCGAGCTCCTCGTGGGAGCACGAGGCGGCGCCGATACAGTCATCAATGTAACGGAGGAAGAGGTGGGGTTTAGGGCTGGTGTAGGTACGGAAGAGGGATTGTTCCACGTAACCTACAAAGAGGCAGGCATAGCTTGGGCCCGTGCGGGTACCCATGGCTACCCCCTTTGTCTGTAGGAAGTGGGAGGAATTGAAAGAGAAGTTGTTGAGTGTGAGGACGAGTTCGGCTAAGCGGATGAGGGTATCAGTGGAGGGGGACTGGTCGGGCCTGCGGGACAGGAAGAAGCGGAGGGCCTTAAGGCCATCTGCATGGGGAATGCAGGTGTCGAGGGACTGGACGTCCATGGTAAAGATGAGGTGTTGGGGACCGGGGAATTGGAAGTTCGAGAGGAGGTGGAGGGCATGGGTGGTGTCACGGACATAGGTAGGGAGTTCCTGGACCAAGGGGGAGAAAATGTAGTCTAGATAGTTGGAGATCAGTTCGGTGGGGCAGGAGCGGGCAGGAGCAGGCGGAGACAATGGGTCGACCAGGGCATTCAGGTTTGTGGATTTTGGGAAGGAGATAGAAGCGGGCAGTGCGAGGTTGGGGAACGATGAGGTTGGAGGCCGTGGGTGGGAGGTCACCTGAGGTGATGAGGTTGTGGATGGTTTGCGAGATGATGGTTTGGTGCTCAGGGGTGGGGTCATGATCAAGGGGGCGGTAGGAGGAGGTGCCGGAGAGTTGGCGTCCAGCCTCGGCGATGTAGAGGTCAGTGCGCCATTTTTCTGACTGTTTGTTTGTTTCTCGGGTGTTGGCTTAAAAAAGAGATCCAGTTTTTGCTGCCTTGCCCTTTTTCTTCTTTCATGGAGATGTTCATATGGTGACAAATAAGATCTTATTCCACGAACTGCTGCTATCTTGCTGCATTCTGCATTGTAATCATTGTCCTCTAAGGGCTGCAACTGCTTCTCAATTTCCCTCAAGATCGAAGGCTCGCGGGTTGGCAGAGTGGTACACCACCACAGGCTTAAACTTTAAGTCTCCACTGACGTTGGTACCCAGCAGCATAGTCATAAGATCTTTTTCCACCTTAAAGCCTGGAGCGTGTGCTTCATTCATAGAAATGTAGGCTCTTGATGTTCTCTTCCAGTATAAAACTGTTTCATCCAAATTGAAAACTTGATCTAAGTTGTAGCCTGTTTCATCAATTAATCTTTTTACTATGGTAGGAAATGACATTGCATGCTCCTTGTCTGCACTAGAAGCTTCACCACACAATTTTGTTATGAAAAGCATAAAACCAGCAAACCAGCCACTGCTTGCACTAAAGGCAAGCGCATCTGCACGATTTTCAACTTTTTTGTTAGATCTTCATAAGTTGATAAGGCTTTCTCTTTTATGGTGAGAAAGGTGGTCCCAGATCGCCTTTTGGTTTGATCTTCTATCCACACACTTAGAAGCTGCTTCATCTCCTCAAGTTCCTTTGTCTGTGACCTCACAGATTTGCTCGCACTCTGACTTGTTCCAACAACACAGCTTGCTTTAGTCTTTTCTGCATTGCCTCTTATGGTGCGTAAGGTAGACTCCTTTATTCCTATTACGCAAACTATATCACGTGTTCTTTCATTATGCTTAAAAAGCTTTATAACATCTAGCTTCTCTTCCAGTGTTTATAGGCTTTCTTTTTACGGCCACAAGCAATTTTAACACCAGGTCGCTTTTGCTAACGTTCTTGTCGCTTTGTCCTCGCACTTTTGTGGGTAGCATGGCAGAATTTGAAAAAAAAGAAAGTCATAGAGTGTTGTACCTCTCTCAGAAAGCACTTCATGTCAAAGTCTGCGAAATGATCGTGATGCTGGTACAGAGGCTCTTTCGGTGCTAACATTGTGCGTATTCAGGCCAAAGCCTGTGAAACGATCGTGTGACGTCGACATGTACTCCTCCATGCACCGATGGAATCATGTTATAGCCAACACAAGTTCGCGTTTTAGAAATAGCGTTCTGCTATTCGTCAGTCGCATTATAGCCAATTTAAATTGCCGGAACACGTGTTATAGCAGAACCGACTGTAAACCTGTTGCACTATAACCTGGTGGTCGTGTGACTTCTGACTTTGTCTACCCCAATCCAACATCAGCACCTCCACATGAAGGATAGCTTAAGTATGTCAGAGATCAGCAAAATTAAAGGGGTTCATGGCTCTTGATGATTGGTGTCTTGGCATGGTTTCGTGCCGTTTGGTATTGAGATTTAGAGTTATTCTGGCCAGTTTTTGTCCCAGAGGTATGGTTGAATTTTTTGTAAAATCAGTGGCACCTAGTAGACCTTGTTTAAGAAGTCTTTTCAAGTTGGATAGCAATATAGAAAATGAACTTAAGGATCTTGTTCCTTCAGCAACTCAGTTCTTGTCTTGCTCTACGGAGAGCAGTGGTCAAATATTCAGGATTGGCTTGCCCCATAACTTTTCCAACTTCCCAATTATCCAAATATAGTCATGGTTAATGTATTTCAGCTGCTTGCTTTACATGTTGAGATTATATCTGATTACATTTTTACATGTTTTCCAAGTGATTACCTCTATTCATGAGAGGGAGCATGGATTGGAAGAACAAGATGTAGAATGCATGGGACTAAAAGGAAAATTGGTAGGAGTTGTTCATAAATCACCAAGCAGTGGCAGTATAGGATCCAGTAGAAATCAGGAAATTACAGGTATATGTAACAAGGGTAATGCAATAATTGTGGATTTACTTAAAACTATTCAAAGACATGGCAAATCTAATGAGCACCAACACTGTGAAGGCAAAATTTATGGAGCATATGTAACACGGTTTTCTAGGGCAGTGTCTTGATCTTGAGAAGCTAATTAATAGTCTTGTAAAAGAAACTTTAGGCAAATGTTGGCACAATATGTTGAGCTTTCCTTTAAGTTTGAGAACTGTGTAGTTCAATCCAAAAACAAGGGTCTCAAGTCCAAACAGAGGAAACAATCGTGTTATGAATGGCAAGTATACTGTGGTAGATTGGGAAAATATGTAAAATGAATGGCAGTAGATTGGTGATGGCTAATGCTTTAATAATTACTATATGGTTTACAACAAACCTGACACTTCTTTTAAGGCATAGAGCCCAGCAGGAAAAGATTGTATTAGTTCACACGTTGCCAAAAATGCATTCAGCCTGAGGCCTAGGGGCATTTTTAGAATTCAGCACAGAAGGACTAAAACTGATTGATCGGAAAGGAGAATAGAATGAGTATAAACTGTAGCAAGAAACATAACATAGACCTGTAAATGTGAGTCCATTGCAGCCAAAGGCAGGAAATTTTTAATGAAATAGGAGAGAAACTGAAGAATGACTTGGTGTTTTAACTTGTTAGGAAATGTGCTCGATCTCTCAGAAATGGAAGATTCAAGGGAACTGGAGAATCAGTCACTGAAAAAAAAGTAGTATTAGAAATTGAATGGGACTAAAACTGAATAGTCACCTGGGACGCAGATGTTCTACGTCCCATTATCTATGTAAATGATTCGGATGTGGGGATGAAATGGAACATTTCCAAGTCTACAAATGATATAGTAGGTGAGCAAGTGTTGTGGGAATGACACAAAATGACTTCAAGGGGATTTAGACAGGTTGAATATATGATAACACAGCAGATGGAATGTAATGTGGATAACTGGTTATACACTTTGGGAGGAACAGAGGTGCAAAGTAT
Organism: Rhincodon typus; assembly: GCF_021869965.1. Taxonomy (NCBI): domain Eukaryota; kingdom Metazoa; phylum Chordata; class Chondrichthyes; order Orectolobiformes; family Rhincodontidae; genus Rhincodon; species Rhincodon typus. Next base: position 4,508 of record NW_025966258.1, read on the forward strand.
TCCTGAAATGGTGACGGATTGGGAAATTTTGCTATTCACAAGAACCTGAGTGTCCTTGTTCATAAGTTGCTAAAAGCATGTGGATGCATTAAGCAGTTAGGAGGGCAAATGGTATGTTGACCTTTATCACAAGTGGTCTTGAGTACAGGGATCAGATGCCTTGCTTCAATTGTACAGAAGCTTGGTGTGACTGTTCCTGGAGTATTGTATGCAGCTTTGGTCCCTTTACCTATGGAATAGTATCCTTGCCATAAAAGGAGTGCATGGAGGTTCATTAAAGTAATTACTTTGATGGCAGAACTGTCCTGTGGGAGAGATTTGAGGAAATTGGACCCGTGGTCTTGAGAGTTTAGAAGAATGAGGTGTGATCTTATTCAAATGTACAACATTTTTAGAGGACAGCACAGGGTTGTTCCAGACAGGATGTTTCCTTTGGGAAGAAAGTCTCAGAATAAAGGGCAGTCTACTTAAGACAGAGATAAGGAGGAAATTCCCTACTCAAATAACTTACTGAATCCTTGGAGTTTTCTGGCCCAGAGAAAGATGGCAACTCTATCATTGAGCATGTTCAAGATGAAGATGAATAGGTTTCTAAATACTAGCAATGTTGTAAGGTCTTGCATATTCAATTTAATTTTAATTGTAAGACTTAAGCCAAATGCACTTAGACTAGGCTAGGAAAGCTGTTTGCTCTGGATTTCTTTTGTTCATTAACGGAATGAGGGCGTCGCTGGCTCGGCAGCACTTATTGCCAATCCCTAATTAACCAGAGGGTAGTTCAGAGTCAACCGCATTGCTGTAAGTCTGGAGTCACATGTAGGCCAGGTATGATATATTTTCATAAGTTTCATGGAATTTATTCCAAAAGAGCAGTGCAGCCGAGGTTTTTAAAATTCATTCATGGGCTATGGGCATTGTTGATGCTCATGCGTTTATTGCCCATCTCCAGTTGCCCATCTCTAGTTACCCATAAAGTGGTGGTGAGTTGCTGCCTTGACCCACAGGAATCCCCTAGTTGCAGGTAGATCCACAATGCTATTAGGGAGGGAGTTCCAAGAGTTTGGTGCATTATTGTACAGAATAATATTACGAAGTTGATTTAAAAGCAAACAATATAAGGTCACAAGGTGCCATTACTCTATATGGATGTGGTATAAATGTCTGTTTACTTTAAAAGGAAGTGACTGTTACTCTTTAAGACACTTTAAGTTAAAAGTCTAAAATGGTTCAAAGAAAACAATTTTTAGCAAAAAGCTTTAGCTTGAGACCTAAAGCCGTTTTCTGATGAAGTTTGCTTTGACGATTAAACTGCAAATTAGCCTAACAGTTGTCCTGTAAATAAGCATAAAATCCAAGACCCAAGGCAAATGTGGCTTATTTCACTTGACAGGCAAAAATGCACCAACAGACAGGCGCACGTGATACTCTTGTCGTAATTTACCACAGCAAAACTGGGTATAATAGTACCTCACTATCCCGATCACTAACCGTGTCCATTAGATTTGGAACAGAGGTAGGCATTTGGCATGTTGAGTCTACTCCACTACTCAATGGGATCATGGCTGATCTTGTATTCCTCAACTCTATCTTCCCACTTAGCTCCATAACCCTTGAATCCCTTACTGATTAAAAATCTATCTGACTCAGCTTTGAAAATATTTTGCAGCATAGCCTCTAAAGGCCTCTGCTGTAAAGAGTTCCACTCCACCAAACTAAACTGAAGCTAATCATTAGAAAATAAATTCAGTTCAGTGATGTGAAAAGATATGGGAATAATGTGGGGAAAGATGACATTTTGAAGTCTGATTAGACATGATCTAGAATGGTGGAGTGGACATGAAGTGCTACGTGGCCTATTCCCATTCCTGTGTTCCTCCTGTATCAAACAGTTTGAATCCACCCAGTTGACTGTACTGGGTGATTGTCTGGATTCCTTGGAGGAGATGGCAGCTGTTCATCCTCTTTGAAGACTATTGTTCCTAGTATGACATATATGGGGAAGGTTGTCTTTGTTTCACTAGTTTTGGAATGCAGAAGACAAATTGATGCACTCGTATAATCATCATTAACTATGATTTTAACATATTGGATTCAGTGTTTTGAGGCATTTTGGAGAAATGAGCCAGGAGTTTCCAACTGGTGGCTTCAAAAAACATTTATTTGATATGAAGCATAGCTTTGTATCAAACCATATATGACTTTTACCCTGGAAATTTCTAACGACCTCTTTGTACCGTTCTTTGAATGTCCTCGAATTTGGTGATTGATGAAACTTCCAAACTTGCAGATTATTAAAAGCTGTGAAAGTTTAAGCTTTTGGTTTTGAGTATTCATCAATGGAGACGTCATAGTTCCCAGCAAAGAACTGGGAAGAATAAGTCAAACTTCAAGATTTGATACCGAGGGGCAATTTCCCTGGATCTGAGTCTGTGATGGATAGTGTTTGAAAAGAGGCAAAATTGTTTTGTTCTGTTTTATAAGATCTTTCAAACTTATATTGAGGTAACTTGGTTTGTTTTCTTTTTCTTGCTTTAGTTTAATCAGCTACTGTTAAATGTTTTAGTCCATGTGAGAGTATGTTTTGGTGATTAACCACCATATTAAAATTATGTTCTTTAAAAAATCTATCAGACCGGATTTTATTCTGAGATTTGACTTGGCCATCATGCCATCAGCTGGGATCTTAACTGTCTGGAAAAACCTTATTTTCTTGTCATTGTTTAGCTTCCTTTTCTGGTAACTCTCAGCATTCTCTTCATGGAAAGCAATCCCAACTTCCTCAATATATCTACACAATTAAAGAACCATTCTAATAAATCTCTTCTGCACTTTCTTCAGTGCCTTGACATCCTCCTCAAAACATGGTGCCCAGAACTGTGCACATTACTCGAGACTTATCTAGTAGTTCAATATGATCTTGTTGCTGTTAAGAGTCGTAGAGTTGTACAGCTTGGAAACAGACCCTTCATGCTGACCAGATATTCTAAATTACGCTAGTCCCATTTGCCAGCATTTGGCACATTTTCCTCAACTTTTCCTATTCATGTACCCATCCTCTGGCAGTTTGTTCCGTACGCACACCACCCTTTGCGTGAAAACGTTGCCCTTTAGGTCCCTTGTAAATCTTTTCCCCTCTCCCCTTAAATCTATCCCCTCTAGTTTTGGACTCCCCTATCCTGAGAAAAAAGGATTGGCTAATCACCAATCCATGGCCCGTTTGATTTTATGAACCTCTATAAGGTCACTGCTCAGATTCTAATGCTCCAGGGATAATAGCCCCATCCTATTCAGCATCTCCCTCTAGCTCGAGCCCTCCAACCCTAGCAACATCTTTGTAAATCTTTTCTGAACCCTTTGGAGTTTCACAACCTCTTTGCTAAGCAGGGAGACCAGAATTGAACACAGTGTTCCAAAAGTGGCCTAACCAATGTCCTGAGATAACAAGGTGTAGAGC